>NC_085138.1:214781777-215080668 GCF_035046485.1 Aedes albopictus
CTTCCAGCTTCCAGCACAATCATGTTGTTCTCCGTAGATTTTATAGGCAACAAAATGGAAAACACCAAATTAATCTAGGATGAAAAGTCGTAGTTCCTTTTACAATCCATTTTCACTGTTTACCATCAAAACTTAATTTCACTAGTGGTAAAAAAAAATTGTTAACTGCCGCTGGATTTGACGCTTTCGTTTGGTTTCGGATACATAGTACGTAATAGCTATCAATCCATACATTCAGTTGACAATTGTCATTCTATCCACAATGGGGGCATCCATAAAGTACGTCACGTTCAAGGGGGGAGGGGGGTTACCGAAAGTGTGACAAGCAATGTATTTGGTATACGAAAAACCCGTACGAAGGGGTGAGGGGGGTCTAAAATTCTCAAATTTTGCGTGACGTACTAAATGGATGCCCCCAATAAAGAAAATGTCAAGACCTTAAGACAAACTCACCCAGGATGCTATAAACTACATTCAACAAATACCCCAGAAAGTTCGTAATTTAGTTCAGCGGTTGTTCATGCAGTTTGTTCAAAGCTGCTAGCCTCACGGGGTAGTTGATTACATCAACGAATTTCAATTGTTCTCGCCAAGTAGCGAATATTTCTGGAGAATTTTCCTCACGTTTCGCATGTCATGTCATGTATTTAAATATTTTGGTGGATTTTTTCGTTGGTACATAGTACAGGACTTCGTTAGTTTCACAGGAAGTGCATGAGCAATGTTGTGATTGGATTCACGGAGCACATATTATGGAAGATATATGTGATTGCATTCACTTGAAAACCACAGATACGTGATTGAATTCACTAATAAGATAACACTAGTTTACAGCATTTTTGAACTCGGTAAGCTTATGATCACTTTTGGTGTAGAATCATGCCCTGAGCTCGAAAACGTGAAGGAAAAAAATTACAGTAGAGCGGAAATTTTTTCGACTTTCCATACAAGGTTGATGATTTGAAATCGATTTTTGTTCTATTTTTAAGCAACGTCGCTCACTTCAAACATCTCATTCTCCGTAATCAATGCTCCGATTGAGCTGAATTTTTTACTGTAACTCGCCTACATATGGCAAATCAAATAAACGTTGAGAAAGAATTTTTAGATTGTTTTTTTCTTATTGAAAAAAATACATTTTTTCATATATTTTTGGAAATTTAGCTAAAACAGGAGATCGTCCCTAAAACTCGCCAGTATCTTGAATTTCATCAATCTGACGCAAAACCAGCATTCAGATGATCGAATGGTATTGTATTTAGCTTTTAATTTATGAAAAGGATTTGAAATTTGTTGAACAAAACGCAAGATATTTGAATTTTAGTAAATTCCATATTTTTGAAAGTTGTAAAACTCAATATTGAGCTAAAACTCAAAAACTGCTCTACTTAAAATTTTTTGAAGCACGGTTTCGAAATCAGGGCTAAATTGAGCTTCAAAAATTTTGGTCGTTGATAGAAGTTCACGACTTTCGTTTTATTTTGTAAACTAGTGTAATGAGAAGGACGTAAATATGTCAATGGTGACAACCATTGAAGGGACTGGGATTGAATTCACTTGGTACTATGGATAGGCAATAATCATGTGATTTAATTCACTAACTATGTGATGAAATTGGCTAATTGATTTACAGAGAGACCGCATGGGATGAACTGTGATTAAATTCACTGACTGATCGTTTGAGTATACAAGGAGTTGTGATTGAATTCGCTTTAATGCGGATGGAGAAAGAAGTGTTTTGAATAGGAGCATAACAGAAGTACTGGAGTTAACTGAGAATGCAAAGAGGGAGCACATATCACAACAAGGCTAGCGAGGGGCTGTCCAGCGAAATCCTGCCGAGAGAGCTTTGGTTCGAATCGTGGTCCTGTGGAAGACCTTTTTGAATTGTATTTTTTTTTTTGTTCGCTTTCCTAAGTTATGCAATATTTCTTGATATCTGCTACCAGGGCTGCTAAGTATCAGTCACAGTTACTGTTTTTTTAGCCGAAAATGAATGGCAGCAGAGGTTGTTTTCAGTTCTACGTTGTGAGATCTGACAGAGTCCGAGAGCTTCATTTGTGAGTGACCCTACCAAGTATCATTCCCAATTATCCACAAACTGCTCAAGCTAACAGGCTATTTGTCGCAAGCGATGGCTTGTGAGAGTGAGTACCCTATATGCCACCTCGGGTGAAAACACTCACCTACAGAAAATAGAATGAAATCTGGCGCTGCCAGTTCTCGCTTTCAGCATACTGCGTGTCGGTCTAAGTACATTGTTTATTTCTCTACCGTGTTGTCGACAAAAAGGAGTACAAAAACGGAAAAATGGAAAAAGCAAAATATCTCAATCATAAAGCACTGTCAAAAAATAAGACTCTCTTTGCCACACGAGTTCAAAAGGTAAAGTGGATTAACCGGCACAGAGGGCTCACCGTTTATGGATGCTGGCACAGTTCATGGAACCCATGGGACACTTGGCAAATAGGCTGGCTCCGTTCAATGAGTTGCCCAGCGTCTGAGGGAGGAAGAAACATTGAAGATTGTGATTGAACTGGCTGGCATCAGGAAAGAGATGTTTTTCATATCTTGTTTTGGATTGGATTTGTGGTAGCGCATTTGTCCTAAAGGGTGTTATCAGGATGAACATGCCATCAAGCGGCCTCTTGCAATGAAACTAGTGCTGTTTCGTTCCTTTGCTACGTTGGAAGTGGTAGTCGGACGAGTTGTGTGTATTATTTGTTTCTGGATCCAACTGGATATACATATTATTATTGATTGCTCCAATTATGAAATACAGTTGTTTTTGCATGTCAAGTCCGAGCACGCACATTTTGCTCTAGGCTGGCACATGTTCAGATCTTCATTATTGGAGTTAGGGATTCTGCTTGAGAAATGCGTAAGTCAGAGTGCCTGGAATCTAAGGCTACAGCACAAAGTTCAATGCGGGTCTGGGCCATCATGAATACTCTACTTTTTCTTTGGAGCAGATCTCTAGTAAGACTATCAGACTCAAATGGGAACATCTATTGGACAAAATCTTGAGATTGTTGCGTAAATGTTGGTAGATGTGTTCATACAAAGTGCATTTCGCCTCTGGAAGCCGTCCGTTTGCAGTTTTATTCATGTAATGGTCTGTTTGATTTGATGTGTTGCTAGTTCGAATGCAAGAGTGATTTGATTGAGTGGAGTAGAGAGTTTTATGATTAAAGCCACACTGTTTGGAGCGATTGTACCAGTGTCCATACAGGACTCTGTTATGAGCGTGTTTAGTTGTATCTAGCCTGTAGCCGAAGCTGTGGATGAGCGAGTGTTCGGCAAGACGTAATAATGGTTTCTTTGGATTCCTTAATCGTGGAGTGTCTTCGTATACAGATGCAAGATTTCGTTGGCAGAGGGCGATGTCAGTGGGTTTGCAGATGCTCGAAAACTTGACAGAGAAGCAGATGTTGCCCTAGTTAGTACGTTACGCCGGAAGAAGGAGGGATATCTGCCCTTCAAGAGTAGGTCGGTATGGTGAGGACTCGTGATTGAATTCACTGGAAGCATGTTGCTGTGTTTAAATTCACTGAGGGTGTACAAGTAGCAATAGTTTCGATTACAGAAATCTATTGTGGAAGATGGTGAGTGTGATAATTAAATTCATAGAGGTGAATATCCGTTCAACCTGAGAAAACCAAGAATGAATGTCGGGCTACAGAGTTCATCGATAGTGCTGTGGAGTTGTGCTGAAATGCGGATGGCCTTAGAAAAGGGGTCCAATATCAACTTTGGAAGGTTAACACAAGAGCTGTACTGCAGCGGTCACATAGAGCGGACACAAGAAAAGCGTCTATCGGAGGAGGTGTTCAATTGGAAAACAAAATATGCCTCACATGAAAAAAATGCGATTACAAAGAATATTCATGGCATCGAAGTCGTATAGTTGGTTCGATTCTCAACGCAGTCGTCAGGAGAGGTGTTTGACTGTGCGTTGCATACTATTATGTCGTCTGGTGTCGTGCTCCCATCAATAACAAATGGGAAGTCGTGCTGTGAGCATTGAACGTGTTGACGTTTTTGCATTTACAAGTAAAATTCAGTGCAATTGAAAGCATTTGACTAGAGCATAACGGAACCACAATTCAACGATTATCAATAATAAGGGATAGTTCGTTGAAATATAAGATAACTAAGACGAGAAAGTTGCGTGTTCAGAAGATAATATGAACAGTGAACCTATACCTGCTAATGAAAAAACACCTCCAGAGTGTTTGAACTTAGAACTGTGTTTGCTGTTACCATTGGCCAGATGGCCAGGATAAGGGGTCAAAGGTATCCTTAATTAGGGGACACATTTTATTGTAAAGAGTGAGAAAAGAAGCAGGTCTGCTGAAATTCGAAAGTGTTGGTCTGACGATAACATCATATTGTCTGAAGGATGGTGGAATGCCGATCAGGGGAATCATTGGAGGTTCAAGGAGTACCAATAGGTGTAGTTAATTCATGGAGCGCGGCATCGTGTCACTACGCTGATTTGGTGTCTACCCATTATGGTGTTTAGACGGTTTTGATACTCGATGGTTTCAAGGATTAGTCGGGCTTTAGAAAATTATATGCCAATGTACAAATTCAGTTTATAGAAAGGGGGATGTGGTGACGAGTGTCTTACTCGTTCACAATGCACTCGCGCGCATACATGCACCTACGTGGAGGCATAGGGTCTTGTGACACATTCTATCGTGACGTTACAACGTTTTGGCGCATTCGTAATCAGATTTTCCACTATAACTCATGGAAACGAGAGTAAACCTTAACATATTTTTTTCATATTCGGATTTCTTGTAAAATTTCTGATATATTTGACCTATTGAACATTTAGTTCTCATTAGAAAAACGTGTTCAAAATGCGTATTTGTAGCGTGACGTTACAACGCGCTAGAATCCAACCCTCTCTAACGCGCTACCAACATCTTAAAAAATCTGCTCGGATTTTCATGATATTCTGATTTTGTTTTTCGATAATCGACTTTTACATTTCGTGACGTTACAACGCCCGTTCAGTTCCAAACAGGGTTCTGCTCGCGTTGTAACGTCACGAAAATGCACATCATGTTAGAATCAGAATAATCAGCCAAATTTACCCGAATTTGTGAACACATCATTGCATTATCTTCACTGCTTCAGAGGGAACTTCATTCTATTGAAAATCCGTTTTGTGATAAATGGCTCGGAGGGCCTAGTTATTGCTGTCAGTAGTGTGAATACCCCTTCATGAAGGTTAATGACACCGGCACCCATCTTCGCTTTAGTATCACCCATATTCTTCTAGTTTTGTTCCAAAAACTAGCGCGCTGAGATTCATTATTTTACACCGCCAGATATTTAAATTTTTCAGCATATAACTCATCACGCCGTCGAGATAAGACACATTCTACCGTGACGTAACAACGTTTCTACGCATTCGTAGTCAGATTTCTACTATAATTCATAAAAACGACTGTAAACCTCAATTTTTTTTGTCATATTCAGATTCCTTGTAAAATTTCCGATATGTTTGACCTGTTTAACATAAAGTTTTCATTAGAAAAACTTGTTTAAAATGTGTATTTGTAGCGTGACGTTACAACGCACTAGAATTCGACCCCCTCTACCGCGCAACCAACATCTTGAAATATTTGCTCGGAGTTTTATTTTATACTGAAAATTTCTTCCACCATTGAAATTTATTGATTTGTTCTTCAATACAGTGAAATGTTTTACATATACATTTCGGATTCGTTTTTGGATTTTTACATTTCGTGACGTTAAGTTCAGTTTCAAACATGGTTCTGCTCGCGTTGTAACGTCACGAAAATGCACATAATTTTAGAATCAGAATAATCAGCCAAAATGGCCCTAATTTGTGAATATATTATTGCATTATTTTCACTGCTCCAAGAGCAACTTTATTCTATTGAAAATCCGTTTTGTGATAAATGGATCGGAGGGCCAAGTTACTGCTATCAGCAGTATGAAAACTCTTTCATGAAAGTTAATGGTACCCATCTTCGGCCTAGTACCACCCATATTCATCTAATTTTGTCCCAAAGACTAAACCGTTGATATCACAAGTTTACAAAATAAAATGAAAGTTGTGAACTTCTGTCAACGATCAACATTTTTGAAGCACAATTTAGTGCTGATTTCGAAACCGACCTTCAAAAAAATTTAAGAAGAACAGTTTTTGAGTTTTAGCTCAATATCGAGTTTTGAAACTTTTCAAAATATGTAATTTACTAAAATCCAAATATATTGCGTTTTGTTCAATCAACTTTCAATCTTTTTCCATAAATTAAAAGCTGAATACAATACTATTCGATCATCTGAATACAGGTATTGCGTCAGATTGATGAAATTCAAGATATTGGCGAATTTTAGGGACGATCTTCTTAAATTTTAGCAAAATTCCCAAAAAAATTTTGAAGAAATGTATTTTTTTTTTTCAATAAGAAAAAACACACTTAAAAATTCTTTCTCGACGTTTATTTGACATATTATATGTAGGCGAGTTACAGTAAAATTTCAGCTCAATCGGAGCATTGATTACGGAGAATGAGATGTTTGAAGTGAGCGACTTTGCTTAAAAATATAACAAAAATAGATTTCAAATCATCAACCTTGTATGGAAAGTCGAAAAAATTTCCGCTCTACTGTAATTTTTTTCTTACGCGTTTTCAAACTCAGGGCATGATTCTACACCAAAAATGATCATCAGCTTACCGAGTTCAAAAATGCTGTAAACTAGTGTATTCATTACTTCACACCACAGATAGGGTCTTGTACCATTTGGACAGGTGTACCAGGCAGGTGTATAGAGTTAGGCACGTGCAGTATCTAACCCCGAACAAAAATTCAAATCAATCGGTTTGAAATTGACTTACTTATAGCGGCAAGTGCCTAAAATAGGCACACCTGCCCAAATGGTACAATACCCTATTTAGATTTTGCAGCATAAAACTAATCACGCCGTCGAATTAAACATTTTTTCAATAATTTATGCAATGTCATTGATTCAATTAAAACGCTTTAAGATGTGCGAGCAGTTATTGAACCAAAGACATACCTGAGCATCTGCATACCAGTTAGAGGCATCAATTTCTGTGATTCCAGAGACAAATAGACCTAATTCTGACAAAAAAAAAACATCCTATATATGTCAGAGTCATAATTACTTAGAGATATAGTGTCTTTGGCAAAGTTGTTTGATAAGTCAAAAACTTACAGCTGATTTACTATTGGATGTGAGATTCTAACATACTGGGCGACGCAAATTAAAAGTTTACAATAGTTTACAAACGATTAGAGTTTCTCAAAAAGTTTTCAACAAATTTTGACTATTTGAGAAACTATTTTTTGGCAGAATTTTTGGGCACTTTATTAAAAGTTACAACATGTTGAATATTTTTTTAAATAAATATGAAGTGCATGATTTTTCAAAATTTCAAAATATATATTGATCTTTGATTACTATTTCATTTGAATACAATATGTCTAAAGTGAAAAAGTTCCAGCTTGCAGAATACTTTTCAAGAAATTCTAATCCCTTTCCTGCTTTTGCAAAATGGAAACTAACGTCTTCTAGTGGCAAAATCTCGCATCTATTGGTAAATCAACTGCAATGCAAGTCCTTTACTTACCAAACAGCTTTGCCGAAAAAATCGTATTTCTATTTAATAGAGATCCTGAGATGTATGAAATTTAAAATTTGTAAATTCTCTAGCGCCGCCTGTTGGAGGAACTTTAAATCCAACTATCCATCATCTGTAAGTCTTCGACCAACTTAATAACTTTGTAATGTCGTCAGTGTTTCACCTGTTGGCCACTGATATCACATAAATTTTCGGTTTGAGTGGTATTTGATTACGCTTAACAATTTTTACAATATCACAGTACAATTACATCGTAGATTTTGGCCAAACACCATCTCCCCCGTCCTTCAAAAGTCAACGTAATTTATGAACGGTCAATGGTACGCAATTTAGAAACGATATCTTGAAAAAGAGCTCATTCACAACGAGAACGAAACTGTTTTGAATATAGAACTACTTTTGTCCAATTCAGAAGCCGTCCAAGGCAGAAAGATTTGGTCTTTTCCACAGAACTTTTTTTCGTGACGTTACAACGCAAACTTCAACCAGGTGAAACTCAGGCTTCCGTGAACCATTTTTTTTCTTTTGGTCTCATTTGAAAGATCTTTTTGAGTACAAAGAGCATACAAAATTTCATATTTATAACGTTTTCCGTATTTGAATAAAATTTAAAAATGTTGATTTTTCGTGACGATACAACGCAATAAAAACCCATACTATGATCAGCCATATTTCAGAGTTGTAAAGTCTGTCGATTAAAAATCTTTTTATGCTAAAAAATCTACATACATTTATCTACAAATGATGGAAGACTTTTGAAAAATCAGTGTGTTGGTGTTTAAAATACGACAGTTTGGATGACAAGTGTGCCTAAATGACTTAAAATCTTGATTTTAATGTTAATCTTAATCGTCGTTCAATTTATATTTATTTTCATACTAATATCATGTCGAATACATTTTTGGATGGCAAAAGTAATGTAGAATGTTATAAAAATGTCAAATATGCCATACTGTACGTGCCTAAGTATCAACTCAAAATTTCACTTTTCTGGCCTCAAAAAGAAATATTATTGTTTATACAATCCAGTCTGTTTCTTTTTAAGTGAAGAATGATTGTTGAAAGTAAGTTAATATGTTAGATTCTACCATCGTCTTTCGTTGTTTGACAGGTGCAAATTAAAATAGGATTGTTTATTTTAACATAAATTGATTTTACTTTCTATCGTATCGTATATTGAAAATAAAAGCATAATATTATTATTTACATATGAATATTTCTTATTTTTGTTTTCATTTTATTTTCCATTTCTTGCTATCAAAAGCCAATGTTAGTCACTAAGTATAATGATTTTTGATCAGCATCATGGTGCACCTTTTTATTTATTTGTCCGGATCGGTCCGGATACATATCCAGCGGACCAAGTAGTGAACGCGACGTAGGGGAATCTGCATACAGACAGGAGCTGAAATCAAATTATATTTCTAAGATTAATAATAATCTTTATATTATGATTTTTATTATGAGTTAAAGTTATTCAGCAGATTGTTTATTATTTGTATACTCACCAATAGAAAACAAATAGACTTGGGTTCTGCATTAGTCGAAGATGTTTTACCACCTTCTGAGTAAGTTTTTGCATCAGCGGAACTCCTGGAAGTCGTTAATTTTCAATTACTCCGTTGGTCTACAAAATTATTTAAAAAAATATGTATTTAATAATAATAATTGTTGCGTACCTGTCCAATATTTCTTGTTCAAACACATTTTTCGTTTTTTTTTCAATTAGTAATTGAAACAAACACACTTATTTGACAGTTAAACATAAACAAGATCCAGCTCACGAGGGAATCGACGTTAGTGTGCTCACCAATTAAAATAAATCTTATTGAATTCATGTCAAATATTTTAATATTCACAATACTTTTTTATTCGAGGGATAGGGCAGCTGAATTAAAGATAGGTTCAAATGAACTCTTGTATAATCAATAATAAACATATTTTTGTTTCTACAATTTTTTTCCGTAAGGCTTTATATTGTAAAAACAAACAGAAATAAATTTAAATTTAAATGGAATAAAATTGTAAAAATAACAATATATTACATGATTTCAAAGATATTTGTGTATGTAATATCAACAATCACTATTTTTAGTTTAATGAGAACAATTTTCTGTCCGTGTTGTTCAAACACATTTTTCGTTTTTTTTAATTAGTAATTGAAACAAACACACTTATTTGACAGTTAAACATAAACAAGATCCATCTCGCGAGGGAATCGACGTTAGTGTGCTCACCAATTAAAATAAATCTTATTGAAATCATGTCAAATATTTTAATATTCACAATACTTTTTATTCGAGGGATAGGGCAGCTGAATTAAAGATAGGTTCAAATGAACTCTTGTATAATCAATAATAAACATATTTTTGTTTCTACAATTTTTTCCGTAAAGCTTTATATTGTAAAAACAAACAGAAATAAATTTAAATTTAAATGGAAGAAAATTGTAAAAATAACAATATATTACATGATTTCAAAGATATTTGTGTATGTAATATCAACAATCACTATTTTTAGTTCAATGAGAACAATTTTCTGTCCGTGTACGGGGCCCGTAGAATGTGTCTGTACTATTTGGGTAGGTGTACCTATTTTGAGCACTTGCCGTTATAACTGGATCAATTTCAAACCGATTGATTTGAATTTTTGTATAGAGTTAGATACTGTACGTGCCTAACTCTATACAAAAATTCAAATCAATCGGTTAGAAATTGCCTTAGTTGTAGCGACAAGTGCCTAAAATAGGTACACATCCCCAAATGGTACAAGACCCTATTAGTCGACCCACTCTTCGCAGTCTAAGACCGTTCGCAATGCTGTTTTATTTTGTATGGCGAGTTTTAAAATTTTTAAAACTCGCCATACAAAATAAAACAGCATTACGAACGGCCTAACAGCAGAATAGTTAGTCTGATATAAACACTCGTGCTTGCCAGACGCGGTTACCACAGTATATCACAAGCAATTGTTCTATCCGCATTTCTCTCACTCTATGTCTGTTTTCATGCAATTTGTCGTTTAGCCTGGGTTGAAGCGAAGCGATTCATCAACCCAGACAAAGCAGCAGATAGCATATGGAAGCAGAAAGAGAGTGAGAGAGAGTCAGAGCGGTTAAAAAATGCATAAATAATAGTAATTCCGTGAATCCTTTATTTTTTGGTGTAGGTATCGGCAACTAGTGAACGTTGTTTTGACTGTATATTTTTTAACTCTGTCTACGGAAGATATTTGCATTTCAACAAGTTCTATGTTAGAAATAAATAATAATAATAATAATAATAATAATTTATTTAATCTTTTATTTTTACTGTAGCTTTGTGAAGTTGCTTCTGAGCTCACTGAGGAGCATTCGTCATCAAATTTAATGAGTGAGAGATTAGAAGCAGAAACGAAAAAAAGATTGAGACTTGAAAAAGATGTTAAGGAGCAACAAATTAAATATAAAAGCTTGCAAGAATCAACCGAAAAAATGGAAATGGAATTATTATGTGCTCAATCTGATTTGAATGGAGATTTAAATGACGAATTAGAAAACGATGAAGTTGGAGTAAACTTGTACCGAATAAAATATGAACGAGCCATGCGTGAATTGGAATTTATAAAAAAACGAGCACTAGCACAACACGAGCACGATCTGGAGCAACTTATAGGATTGAAAAAACAATTGGAGAAAAAGGTAAGTGGTCCAATTTCTATACAGCCATTCCAATGGCCCATACAACCCATAACGCGCACGGGTATTCAGCATGACCATGCTGAGGGTGACGGATTTGACACCCAGTCGTTCCAGAAACTTTTCGTAAATGATATTTCTTTGACTTCCTTGGTAGTAGAATATGTTCGTGCCTTCCACACAATATAAGAAAGCAAAAAGGTCATTGGCAGAGGAAACTCTCAGAAGTTTGAAGCCTGCTCAGAAGGCTTTGTCCCAGTCGGGATGGTATGGCAAGAAGAAGAAGAATATACAGTCGGGTCTTCTATAAGACGCTGCCACCCACTTTACACCCACTACAATTTCTCAGCTCACGGTGTGTTGAAACACGATTATTATCGCACTTTCATGAACCTAAAATATTTTTTCGTTATAAGTTAGCCTTAGCTGTGTAGATTATGATACTGGAGATTAAAATATCTTTCATCGGGGAAAATGAAAATAAATTCGATTTTAGTATTTTACCACTTTTCTCATATAATATGGTGTATCACGCAAATCTGATGAACCTAAACTACGCTACAAAAAGTCCCCTTTTTAATAATAAATTTGAAACTATTCAGAGAGAAACGAATGCAAAAGTCTTTACAACGAGCTTAAATTTGTTTGGCGTACGGTTCATTTGTCCAGCCCACTGCAGTCTGCCGAAAGTCATAAATCATTAAACAAATATGGGGACTTAATAACGCTATATTTTAAAATTTATGTAAACTGTCCAATTAAGTTATTTTTGAACAAGTTAAGCAGAAATACTGATAGCTCTTCGAATATCATAAGAACTATTAAGTACATTGTGCTCTGATTATACAACGCTTGATGTTTTATGCACTAACAAGAGAAAATTCATCCTATGAATACTTTTATTCGCATGTTGGACGCATAGGGCCGATTTCTTCACCCTGGCTTAAACGTTAAACCAGGTTTAACTATATGGGTAAGCCTGGTTTACCGGTTAATCCGAGGTGAAGAAATCAGCCCTTAGAGAATAGCTTTTAATTACTCTTTCGGCACACGCCCTTGATAAACGTACTTTAAATTATGCATATGTAATCATTTTTTTACAGTGCAATCAATCAATGTTTGGTTGAAACAGTTTTAAATATGATGATGATGAACCTGGGCGTGTTAGTGGAATACATGTACGTAAAAAGAAAATCGGATTAAGTACTAGACACTGAAGTTGAACTAACAGTTGAGGTCGAACTACGTATCTGCCAAAGATTGCAAAATCTTAGTGGAATTAAAAGAAACAGTACTTAACTCGATTTTCTTTTTACTTAGTTTTAGATATGTTCATGTTACATTGTTGTTTATGCTGAGAAAAAAATCAACTAAATTTACAGATAAAATAAAAATTGAAAATGTAGAACCAGATTAAGAAGACATCAATGTTTTGGAAATGTCAGAAAGCATAAAAAAACAACAAGCAGTGATGCGCAAAGTGAGGCAATATTGACGCAATTTGAGATTTCTATACAACTTTTTAAGAACTGTTATTAGTTCTTCTGTGCTTCATTTCAGAATCAATGGATGGTATTGATACATTTTGATTGCTTAATAGTTATAATACATGGAATATGGTTGGAAGGTATCGAGTATACGGGTAACTTTTGTAATTCAACTCTAATGGATAGTTTCCACTTTGTAAGTAAATACAGTGCAGTGGTCTTTTAGTTTTCTGACTAGTTGTTTTAATCACTATTCCTTTTTCATTTCGTTTTTATCACGCTTTTCAAGAACAAGTGACATTTCTCCCCATACTGAATCTGTTGTCTTACTCACTTTGCAAAAAAGAAAGGAATTTTACTTGGGAAAAAGAAACTTTATTTTATGCAATCAAAACATTGAAACCATTAAAATGCATGAAGTTTTTATCAAGACCAAAGTGTTTTATAAAAAAAAAATACTTGATAACCCAGACGAACATAAAAAAAATCACTGCACGAGACTACAATTATTGAAATTCATCAGGTTGCTTGCAAATTTATTTGTTTCCAATATATTTTAGGCTTATACTATAAGATGTCATTCACATTGACATATATTAAGCATGCGTTGCATTCGGTAGGGTAAATTCTTAATAAAAACTTGTGATGTTTTGAAAAGGATTTCAATAAAATTTGTATAATTTTTCTTGAACAAATGATTGTTTGATTAAAACAAATTGTTATGACATTCAAATTGCTTATCATGACTATATAATATCATGTTAACACGCTGTTCCATCTTACCCCGGTGTACCTTACCCAAGTAACCATTAAGCCGTAAAAATGGCATTAAGACGGCTCTATAGTCGAATGTAGAACCTGGCAAACAGAGCTAATTGGTTCTATATCCTCTTATAGAGCTGCTCAAAAGCAACTTTTGACGAATTATTCGGCTGGTGTACGGCCAACTTTAAAATATCGTACCAAGTCTCTGGAGCGAAAGTTGTCAAAAGTGAGACAAAGAAAAAAAAATTGTTTATCTCCTGTTCTTTTCTAGCTTCCTTCGCTTCCATTGAAGTTGCTTTTTTGCTACTTCATCCAGATTCTAGCTGTTGTCCTCCGGGTTCCTGATCAAGTCCAAGTCCGTTGCCTTTCTCATCTGCTCCACCAATGCACCATGGGAATGGTATTTAAACCATGAAAAAAAAATAGTTTGGGCATTTCGAAGGTTGAAAATGATATGGGATGAGGATGATTCAGTGGTAAGCTTGGTGCTGATGAACGTAGGAATTGATGCAGGAGAAGCAATGCTTATATAATTGGTCGGGAAACGTTTCAGAAAAAGAGGGAAACGAGCTGGAGCTTGTCTAGATTGAAAAAAAAAAATGGAATAATCAAGATAACCAGATTCCATTATCTATTTAACAACACCATTCCGATAAACATTTTAACAACAAAAATAATCCCGTCCGACATGGATGTTTAAAATGTATTGATTATGACCGACTCGAGTCTGTTTTGGTCGAAATCTATTGTTATTGATGTTATGCTTTTGGTCGAAACACAAAGTGACCGAACGTGCGAAAATTGATTTTAAACCTACCTAGAAATGTCGCAACTTAATTTGGATTAGTGCATATTGTTGCTCTTAATTAGCTTAATGATGCGCAATTGAAAAAATAGATTCAAATATACTTCGCAGCTGCAACTTCGCATGTGCTTCTAGCGACGACTTCGATTTGGTGGTGCGACGATAATATAAACGTAATGTGCTCCAAGCCCTGTGACAGCACTGACAAACTTCTTTACAGCTGGTAGGCTTTATATAGGCTTACAGGGCTTATTTTAGTTCTTACACGTTATAGATCCTATAAGCATTAGGAATGCTTATATAGAGCTATTTAGCATTGAAAAGCTGTTTGATGGCCATTATAATGCTCAGAGCAGTGCTTAGTGGTTACCTGGGTATTTTAAACCAAATGTTGAATAATCATTTTTGAATACATTAACATAATATGACAACGCCAATCTTATGTGTTATTTTAGTATTTGCGACTCAACAGCCCATTTAATCCTAAAGGCAGTGTTGCGAAATGAGCGAGTACTCACACAACTAGTCAAACTCACTCATGCGTATGAGCAGTACACCTTAAACTCACCGTGAGTATTACTCACGTTTGAGTAAGCGCTGTACAGCTCACACTCACTCATGAGTATTGACGTGCAAATACTCACTCACGAGTATGCTTACTCATTTTTATACGGTATTCTTAAATTTATATAGAGGCTTGGAATTCTATCAAACAATAAAATGGTATATTTTATTGCGGCGAATGTATTGAATTAGTAGACAAGGTTGCTTGTCAAAAATTCTATTGTTATTTTTTTTAATTTAGTGAACTATAACTTACTGGTAGTTTTTAACGCTCCGTTAAAGGCGGTCCTGAAGAGGTCCCCTTTGAGCCCAACCTGAGTGCTTTTGTTTTAACTTAAGGACAGACTTGTTAGAATCCAAAAATGGACGCCGCAATGGCCAACTTTGGCACCTACTCACGATTTCAAGGGCACAAATCTCTTCGTGCGCTTTTAATTTTAAACTAATTACAAGTGAGCAAGAACAGAATAATGAAATACATTGTTGTTTGAAGCTTGCTGCTTGAGATTTGTGTGTCTGAAGTTTCGACGCAATGTTGAAGCGGGATTTCAAGACGTTTGTCCTTAAACCTATTGTAGAGTGACAGAGATCCACCCCCTGAAACGGCTATCATCCACATACAACTAGCGTGAAGCCAAAAATTTGGTGCTGGACGTGGGGCTGATTTGAATGGGCGCCAAGGGCGTAGCCAAGGGGGGGGCAGGGGGGGGCCGTGGCCCCCCCCTGACCGATCAACTATATTCTAACTTAACTGAAAAACTTAGATGATCAGAGCTGTTTTTGACTAGTAAAAATAAAATTCTCCTGCATCCTCGTATTTTTTTAATGTATGCAGGAATTCCTTCGGAAATTCTTGGAGGAATACCTTCGAAAATTCCTGAGGGTATTCCTTCGGAAATACCTGGAGGAATTGCTTTAGAAATTCCGGAAGGAATTCCATCCAAAATTCCTGGAGGAATCCCTTTGCAAATTCCTGAAAGAATGCCATCGGAAATTCCTGAAGGAATTCCTTCGGAAATTCCTGGAGCAATTCTTTCTGAAATTCCTTGGGAAAATCTAGGATGAATACCTTCGGAGATTAGTGGAGGAATTCTTTCAGAAATCCATAGAGAAATTCGTGAGGAAATCCTTAGGTGAATTCCTTACGAAATTCCTGGACAAAATAATTCCAAACTTCCTGGAGGGATGCTTTTGGAAATTCCTGGAGGAATTCCTTCGGAAATTGCTGGACGAATGTCATTGAAAATTCCTGGAGGAATTCCTTCCGAAAGTCCTGGAGGAATTCCTTCGGAAAGTCGTAGAGGATTTTTTTTCGGAAATACTTTTTGGATTTTTTTTTCGGAAATTCTTGCAGGAATTCCTAGCGGAATTCCTGGAGGAATTCCTTCGGAAATTCCAGGAGGATTTCCATCGGAAATTCCTGGAGGAATTCTTTCAGCAATTTCGGAAGGAATTCCTTCGGAAATTGCTGGACGAATTCCTTTGGAATTCCAGGAGGAATTCCTTTAGGAATTCCTGGAGGAATTCTTTCGGAAATTCCGGGAGAAATCCCTTCGGAAATTGCTGGGCGAATTTCATTGGAAATTCCAAGAGGAATTCCTTCGGAAATTCCTGCAATAATTTCTTCGGCAATTACTTGATGAATTCCTTCGGAAATTGCTGGACCAATTCTTTTGGAAATTCCTGGAGGAATTCCTTCGGAAATTCCCGGAGGAATTCCTTCAGAAATTCCTGGAGGATTTTTTTCGGAAATTCTTTTTAGATTTTTTTTTTCAAATTTCTGGAGATTCCCGGAGGAATTCATTCGGAAATTTCAGGAGAAATTCCGGAAATTTCTGAAGGAATTCCATCGGAAATTGCTGGAGGAATTCCATTGGAAATTCCTGGAGGAGTTCCTTCCAAAAGACTTGGAGGAATCCCTTCGCAAAATCCTGGAAGAATTCCTTCTGAAATTTCTGGAGAAATTCGTGAAGGACTTCGTTCAGAAATTACTGGAGGAAATTGGTGGACAAATTCCTTTGGAGATTTCTGGAGGAATCCATTCGGAAATTTCAGAATGAATTTCTTCAGGAATTCCTGGATGAATTCTTTCGGAAATTCCGGAAGGAATTGTTTCGGAAATTCCTGAAGCATTTCCTTCAAAAAATCCTGGAATAATTCCTTAAAAAAATTCAAAATTCTTGGGGGAATCCCTTCGCAAATTCCTGGAAGAATTCCTTCGGAAATTCCTGAAGGAATTCCTTTGTAAATTCCTGAAGGAATTCGTTCGGAAATTCCTGAACGAATTCCTTCGAAAATTTCTGGAGGAATTCCTTTGGAAATTCCTTGGGGAGTTCCCTCGAAAAGTCTTGCATGAATACCTCCGGAAATTTCTGGAGGAATTCTTTCAGAAATCTATAGAGAAATTCCTGAGAAAATCCCTGAATGAATTCCTTAGGACATTCCTGGAAAAAAATCATTCCAAGTTCCTTAGAGGAATGCTTTTTTATGATTCCTGGAGGAATTCCTTCGGAAACTACTGGACGAATTCCTTTGGAAATTGAAGGAATTGCTTCGGAAATTGCTGGAATAATTTCTTTGGAAATTACTGGAAGAATTCCTTTGGAAATTCCTGGAGGTATTCCTTCGGAAATTCCTGGAGAATTTTTTTCGGAAAGCGTTTTTGGATTTTATTTTTGGAAATTCCAAGAGGAATTCCCTCGAAAATTCTTGGAGGAATTTCTTTACAAATTCCGTTAGGAATTCCTTCAAAAAATCCTGGAGGAATTCTTTCGGAAATTCCGGGAGGAATTCCTTCGGAAATTGCTGGACGAATTCGTTTGAAGATTCATGGAAATTCCTGTGGGAATTCTTGCGGAATTTCTTCGGTAATTCCTGGAGAAATCCCTCCGGAATCTCTTGGATGCATTCCTTCTGAAATTCGTGGAGCAATTATTTCGGAAATTCCTGGAGGGATTGCTTCAGAGATTCTTGGAGAAATTTCTTAAAAATTCCCGGAGGAATTCCATTGGAAATTCCTGGAGGAATTCCTTTGGAAATTCCTGGAGAAACTCTTTTGGAAATTCCTAAAGGATTTTTTTTGGAAACTCCAGGAAGAATTCCTTCAGAAATTCCAGGAGAAATTCTGTCGGAAATTCCTGGAGAAATTCCTTTGGAAATTTCCAAAGGAATTTCTCCATGAATTTCCGATGTAATTCCACCAGGAATTTTGCGAAACAAATTCCTTCAGGATTTTCCGAATGAATTCCCCCATGTATTTCCGAGAGAATTCCTCCAGGAATTTCCGTGGCAATTCCTCCAGGAATTTCGGAGGGAAATCCTCCAGGAACTTCCGGAGAAATCCCTCCAGAAATTTCTGGAGGAATTACTCTAGGAATTTCCGGAGGAATTCCTCCAGGAATTTCCAAAGGAATTTTCAAGGGAATTCCTCTTGGAATTTTCAAAGGATTTCCTCCTGAAATTTCCGAAGGAATTCCTTCATGAATGTCCGAAGAAATCCCTTCATGAATTTCCGAAGGAATTCCTCCAGGAATTTTGCGAAGGAATTTCTAAAGAATTTTCCGAAGGAATTCTTACATGAATTTTCAAAGGAATTCCTCCAGAAATTTTCCGACGGAATCCCTCCACGAATTTCCGAAGAAATTCCTTGAGGAATTCCTCCAGGAAATACCGAAGGAATTCCTTAATGAATTTCCGAAGGAATTCCTCCAGGAATTTTGCGAAGGAAATCCTAAAGAATTTTCCGAAGGAGTTCCTCCATGAATTTCCGAAGGAATTGCTCCAGAAATTTTCCGAAAGAATTCATTCACGAATTTCTGAAGAAATTCCTCCACGAATTTTGAAAGGAATTCCTTCAGGAATTTCCTGAGAAATTCCTCCATGAATTTCCGGATGAATAACTTCAGAAATTTCCGGAGAAGATCCTCCAAGAATTACCGAAGGAGATCCTCCAGGAATTTTCAAAGAAATTCCTTCTGAAATTTGCGAAGGAATTCCTCCTGGAATTTCCGAAGGAATTCCTTCATAAATTTTCGAAGGCATTCTTTCAGGAATTTCCGAAGGAAATCTTCCAGCAATTTCCGAAGGAATTCCTCCTGGAATTTCCGAGGGAATTCCTGCAGTAATTTCCGGTGGAATTCCTCCAGGGATTTTCAAAGGAATTTCACCTGGAATTTTCAAAGTAGTTCCTGCCGGAATTTCCGAAGGAATTCTTTCGTGAATGTCTGAAAGAACTCCACCAGGAATTCTCGAAAGAATTTCTCCAAGAATTCCTTCACGAATTTCCGAAGGAGTTCCTCCATAAATTTCAGAAGGAATTCCTCCAGGACTTTTGCGAAGGAATCGCTCAAGGGTTTTCCGAAGAAATTCCTCCAGGAATTCCCGAAGGAAATCCTTCACGAATTCTCGAAGGAATTCCTCCAAGAATTTCCGAGGGAATTCCTCTGGGATTTTCCCGAAGAATTCCTCCATGAGTTTCCGGAGGAGCTTGTCCAGGAATTTCCGCAGGAATTCCTCAAGGAATTTTCAAAGGAATTTCTCCTGGAATTTTCAAAGGATTTTCTCCTGAATTTCCGAAGGAGTTCCTCTACGAATTTCCAAAGAAATCCCTCCCGGAATTTCAAAAGAAATTTCTTATGGATTTGCTTTGAAATACCTCCAAAAATTTCCGAATGAATTCCTCCAAAAATTGTTGACGGTTGTCCTCAAAAAATTTCCTTAGGATTTTCTCACATAATCTTTAAACGTGTTTCTGAAGGATTATTTGAAGAAGTTTCTCAAGTTTTCATAGAAGTTTCGCAGTACATTTTTGAAGGGATTTCTTGAGGAATTTCCGAAGAAATTTCTCAAGGATCTTTCGCTGGAATTCCTTGAGGAATTTTATAAAGATTTATAAAAAAAAACGAAAAAAAAAATCCTCAACGAACTTATCAAACAATTTCTCACAAAATTTCCGAAGGTATTCCATAAGACATTTCAGACATATGTCAAAAAAAAAATTCCAAACGAACTCCTTTAACAATTTCTGAATTTTCCTTATCAAGGCATTTTTAAAGGAACTCTTTAAAGAATTTCCGAATGAGTTCCTCTAGGAAATAAAAAATCACAAAAAGCATTTCTTCAGGAATTTTCGAAATATTTTTTCAAGGAAGTTTTGAAAGATTTTTAAAGAAATTCCTTAAGGAATTTCAGAAGGGATATCTCAAGAGACTTTTAGTGATTTTGTTTTTCAATATTTTCGAAAGAATTGCTTCAGGAATTTGGGAAGGAATTCTCACAGAAATTTCCGGATGAATTCCTTTAAGAATTTTTGAAGGCATTCCTCAAGGAATTTTCGGAAGAATTCCTCACGAACACTCCGAAGGAGTTCCTCAAGGAATATTCTAAATCTATTTCAAAGAAATTCCTCAAGGAATTCCCGAAGAATCTTCTAAAGGGAATCGTAGAAGAACTCTCGAAGGAATGTCTTATGGAATTTCTCAAGGAGCTTTAGAAATGAAGGAATTTCTCATGAAATTTATGAAGAATTTGTCAAGGACTTTCAGGTGGAATTCCTCATGGATTTTCGAAATAAATTCCTGAAATTATTTTTAATTGATTCCTTTAAAAATTTCCGAATGCATTCCTCTAGCAACTTTCAAAGATATTCCTCCAGGAATTTCCGAAGGAATTCCTTTAGAAATTTTCAAAGAATTTTTTCCCGTAATTCCGAAGGAATTCATTAAAGGATTTTTCGAAGAAATTTCTCTAAAAATTTCTTAGGGTATTCCTCAAGGAAAGCAATCTTAGTTTGATTGGAATTTTTGAAAGAATTCCCGGAGAATTTCTTAAAGTATTTTCTGGAGCTTCTCAAACGGATTTCTGGTGGAATTAAGAATAATATTTGTAAAGAATTACTGGGAAAATTCTCAAAGGAACGCATGGTGAAATTCGTAATAAAACTTCTGGAGGAATTATTGAAGAAATTTCTGAAAGTATTCCCAACGGAATTACTGCAAGTTTTCCGAAAGTGATTTCTTCTGGAATATCTACATTAAAATAACATGGAAAAAGTTCTGGAGAAACTGCTGGATAAATTCAAATTCATGATGGCATTTGTTAAGAAATTCCTGGAGCAATATCTTGAGGAATTGAGGATTATAATCATATACATATGATTCTTCCATTGAACCATTCCTGTTAATCACCCATATTTCATACTTCACTTTTATTTTTTTTTAATCATGAAGTATTTGAACTCCTTGTTACTGCAAAGTGGTTTTCAGTTTAAGGGTGCTCGCCCCCCTCTGGCCGAAAAGCTGGCTACGCCCTTGATGGGCGCTCCCAGCTTTTTAAAGACTTTGGTATGTGTATGTGACCTTTACTTTATTCGGCGAAGTTAAAGATAAAACTACAATGTAAAAGTCCTTCATATACCGTTTTTTGGTAGCATGCTTCTGAACTCAGATAGTGGCAATATAGATAGTAGAGTAAACATAAATCCACGGAGATGAAACAAGCAGTCAAAATATGTATTCAAACGAACATGACATCATATTCAACCGTCGCACTCTTGAAAAACTCTATTCACTGCACTTAGTGATATATGCATATTTATGTTTATACTATCTGTAGTGTAGTTGGGGCCCTTATAACCGAGGCGGTAAACGCACGGGTATTCATCATGACCATGCTGAGGGTGACGAGTTCGATTCCCGGTCGGTCCAGGATCTTTTCGTAAAGGAAATTTCCTTGACTTCCTTGGGCATAGAGTATCTCCGTGCCTGCCGCACGATATACACATGCAAAATGGTCATTGGCAGAGGAAGTTCTCAGTTAAAAACTGTGGAAGTGCTCATTGAACACTAAGCTGAGAAGCAGGCTTTGTCCCAGTGAGGACGTCACGCCAAGAAGAGGAGGACTATCTGTAGTGGCGAGTAAGTATACCTCTTTGAAAGTGAGTGTTCCCAACACTGCTTACAAACTGGGAAGCTCAAACGCCTCGCGAAGATTCCTATTTCTCGATGTCGGAATGACCGGAAATGGTGACAGTGGCTGGAGAGAGCTTGCAGGCAAAGAGTTGGTTGTGGTGCACAGGATGCCCATTGCCCAGTTGTCAATATTTTGAAATACATACACTTTACATTATGTCCACTTGAATACAAATCATGCATTTTATGGAAAATTATAGTTTTGATTCAAATATGTAGAGTTAATATGACCATGATTCAATATGAATCGAAAATCTGAATGGATTTAAGGTTATGTGAAGATAAAGCATTCTTAATGGGATATAACCCTTATATCCTCAAAACTGTCATTGATCTGTCTTCAATAAGGGTATCCATAAGACAGATGCATTTTTTTTTTGAATGAGTAATCAGTTTTGTACCGTCAAGGCGTCATTCACCGTGGGGGCTCCATTCACCGTGTGCCTTCGAATATTTTTTCATTACCGTCTACCCCCGTTGGTTTGAACGACACCTCATGCAAACCAACGGGGTTAATTTTTTAATTTGAACTTCTAGTAACCCTGTGGGTATCGAAAAACACACTGATGGCAACCGTTTTTGCTGTTTTGTTTTGGTTCTGCGTTCCGTTTCACCCCGTTCCATGAGCAGAATGATGTTTGAACTATTTTTAGTTTGAACGATGTGCAGATTAGAGGGGGTCAAATTAAAAAGTGTTTAGATTAGATGAGGTCAAACCAACGGGGGTAGACGGTATTTCCATATGATTTACATTTATTTACATTTATTTTTCAAATAATACGATGATGATTGAATGATATGGCAATTTCCCATCAATTTCACCAATACAATGTTGTATTGGTGAAATTGAAGGGAAATTGTCATATCATTCAATCATAATATGGAAATAATGAAAAAAAATTCGAAGGCACACGGTGAATGGAGCCCCCACGGTGAATGGCGCCTTGACGGTACCTTTTAATTCTGCCCTATGTTTCATATCCTTTGACAAATACGCGTATTTCGACTACCACTTGTAATCTTCCTCAGTGTCAGTTATCCACACGCGTATCTGTCAAAGGATAAGCAACATAGGGCGGAATTAAAAGGTACAAAACTGATTACACTCATTCGAAGAGGGTTTGAAAAGTCGGTACAAGATGATTTCTTTTGTTTACCATGTATTTTTGACATCCGATGAACGGGGTGGCAGTTGAACACAAAAAAATTGTTAAACACCGACGACACTTCATGAAACTTTGTTAAGTAGTATTTACACTGTGTTTACCATTTTCGCTCTGTCCCCTCATCGCGACCAAATGTATGCAGAAGAGAAAAGTTTTAAACGTTTGAAGCTAAGAGACGCTGTAATTGAACGACCCTACTTTGTTGAAGACCGCAAAGGGACCGACGTATGCGAAAAAAGTTATACAATAACAAAGTGAAGCGAAACATAGAGATTTCCTTATTGATGTTATTCATTTGCATGCGTAGGTAAACAATAAGAATTTTTAGCCTATGGTGCCAAAGCTCTCGAACAGACCCACCTTTCCTCGAAAACTTTGCCTAGTATATAAATAATCACTATTGCAGTATAGAACAAACGAAAACTAAGTTTTGTAGTAAAGTCTTTACTTCTAATCAACAAAAATAACTTACTCACGAAACTCACCGTGAGTAAAATGAGTAACTCACGCGTGAGTAATGACGTCATACTCTCGTGTGAGTATTACTCACAAGTGAGTAATACTCGCAAGTGAGTAACGAGGTCATACTCACAAATGAGTATACTCATACGTGAGTAACTCACAGCGTGAGCATTACTCACAAAAGAGTAAGGTGAGTGAGTATTTTTTACTCGTGAGCATGAGTTTCGCAATACTGCCTAAAGGCAAATATAATAAATTAAGAATATGACCCACTCTGACGCAGAGTTGGCGAACACATTTAACCGATAGCAGACGACGACGATGAAAGCTCATGATTTATTTTTATTTGATTGAAGTTAGGTTGAAATTAAATAGGAATGATAAATTCATTCTTTACTAAACTCTCGACTAGTTAAGTTTGCTTTTGTATTTTTTTGAAAGCTTTACCCGAAGTCCCAACTTGTAAGTAACATATTAAATTTTACGAATAACGATAAGAACCTAGACATCGCTTACTCAAGCCCAGAATATTCCACGGTTTTTGGTAGGGACATTACCGTAACGAAAAAAGTAATTCCAGCCCATGTTCCACAGAAGATTGTGACATTTTTTTATAAGATATTATAAGAACATCAAGTCATGAGTGGGACCACATTTAAATGCTATAATCTCCAGTTCGCTTACAAGAGAGACCGAGCTTTGGTGTAACTGTAGGACAGAGCAAAGACCCGCATCCCAACTGTGACCTGCAACGGCCATACTTATTAGATAAGGCTGGTAAATCGAGAATATGCTATATCAACAGTAGCACTCCGTGCATTGACCGATATCAGATTTGTACACAAAAGCAAATAAAGTTTTATGCTCTTTTCCATGAACATTGAACTTTGAAACCTTTGCTACGTTCAACTATGATTCTCTAGAATTGCTGAAAATAAAATGACGTCTACGATGCAGCAAAAAAAACCATAGCTACCTCGATTATATTTGTTTAAATGATTCGATTTTCTGCCGTAAGTAGCGCTGTCTTCGAACGAATCCGTTCGCCGATCGATACTATGAAAAATCCAAGAGTGGGTTATCTTGTACTTAAAAATCTTTGCTAAAGGTATCATTTTATAAGTAACAAAGAGACTGTTCACTGAACAAAATCTACAGTCTTTGAAAATTTTTAGATTCTGTATGGACAAAAGTCCTCAGCAAATCAGAGGCAGAACTTTTGCAAATTAGTCACACACGCTCAGTATAGTCGACTCATACTTTTTGGCAAATAACCATGTGGATGTGGTTTGACATGCAAAGTATGTGCAACTTATACCCGCCATTTTAGGCAAATTAGCACATGAAGAATATGTTCTGCAAATGGTATAAGTCACAGGTGCATGATGCTTCCTCAAATGTATGAGTCGCACTAATGGGAGGTATTTGTTTACCTCGATTACGAATACTTATGTACCAGATATATGTAAGGAATGAAGAGTTTTATGATTTATGACTTTCGGCAGACTGCAGTGGGCTGGACACATGAAACGAACACCAAACAAATTTAAACTCGTTGTAAAGACTTTTGCATTCGTTTCTCTCTGAATCATTTCAAATTTATTATTAGAAAGGGGGCTTTCTGTAGCGTAGTTTAGGTTCATCAGATTTGCGTGATACACCATATTAGAGAAAAATGGTAAAATACTAAAATCGAATTTATTGTCATTTTCTCCGATGAAAGATTTTTTAACCCGATCTTTCAACCCGATCTTTCAACAGAAAGAAAAAAATTCAAATGGCTGCCATTTCGTCAATTTTCAACCGATTTCTTTCATTTTTTGACCATTGCATTGTTTCGATGCCTAGTTTTAGGAAACCTATTGGTCATTTTTAAATTGTCCGACTATCCGGAGTTATTCCGGTGAGTCACTGGGTCACATCCGGTAAAAATGACCCCAACTTCCTTTCGCCACTCAATTTCTTAGAGTAACTGCTGAAAATCCAGTTTCATTTTAACAAATTTTCATAATCTAGACCGCAGTGATATTTCCAGAATCAAATTAGGCGATGTAATCAGTTCCAGGCTGGATCCCTGCTTGGAATCTACTCCAGGGACCCTCAGGGAACCGGCCCAAGAGCGGTCAAATATTATTATTCGTTCAAGTTTAGCAATATAGGTATCAAACTCCAACATTTTCTAATACCAGTTAGAAAACGGTCACTAGAAGATGTTTTGCGCACATTGGCCACCGGGAGGACCAATCCGGTGATCCCACGCGGAACAAGATGTCGGCCATTTTGAAAACTGTTTGCATCCCACACTGGGCAGAACGCTAGTGCTCTGGATAACTATCCTAGAGGTTTCGTATCTTCAGAGAAATTGTCTTGTAACAGTTTTTACTATAATCTGGTTATCTAATACTTGATCTAGATAAGTTGAAACTGATCTAGATCAGTTCTATCTTTTCATAGAAGTGTCCTAGAAGAAAATTTTCTTCTGAAAAGATGTTCATACTGCTGTTTTTGACATTTCTTCCGAAGGCACCTGGACTGTAAAATGTAAACAAAAGGCACAGTAGGCCACTTCATGACAAATGTATAAAAAATCATGTTTGATCAATTTTTCGTGAAAAAATTGATTTCGGATTTTTCGACTGGAACTGGATGTTATTGCGTAGAAACGGCTATCTCAGTCTGTAATGATTTTTCTGTTAAAATAATAAAAATAATAAAAAGAAACATCGTCCTCTGATTGGTATAAGATTCTTGATACCACCATCAGATTGGCTGTCGATGATATCATAAATTAAGTTTTCTCACCAATCACAGATTTTTACGCAGTAGAATCAGTAGGGAGCCTCCGCGCTATAGTATAAATAGAGGCTACCAACGCGCATTAGGTGGAGTATTTGTGCACCCTTCGGGCCAGTGACGACCGAATCCAGCCTGCCGATTGTGGAACGTGAGCAGCTTCGCCGAATGACCTAGCCGATCGAGAGCTGCTGTGCATACGCTGGTAGGCGTCCATCCGATCAACAACGACCAACTGGTGCCTGTGAATGCCTGATCTCTGCAATTCTCATTGCATGAGAAATCAGATGAGAGTTATCAGAATGTTTTCCCTATCGCCGGTCCAGAGCAATGTTGGTCCACCGAAGGGAACTTTGTGGCTATCACGGATCCGCAGACCGACCGCTTACGGGCGATCGGTTTTTTTGTATGCCACCGATGCAGATACGCAAGCAAGAAGAGTGCACTGTGAAAAATGCACGAAGAAAAATGCGCGAGTTAGGGCTAGGTTTTTCCAATTAATAAATTTGTGCAAATGTTAATCAAAATGCATAAGCCTAGAAAATTATATGTAACGATTGTGAGAACACTAATTGCGATAAAGATTTCTTTTTGTTTTTGATTCTTTTATGTTGTTTTTTTTTAGAATTCCTCTATTGCGATTGCGTCGGACCTACGACTTCCCGACTGCGAGCTGGGCAACCCTTAAATGAAATTTCAGCATTCCTTTTCAGGAATGGCGCTAAAGCTAGAATTTTTGAAACGAGGATTCTGTTTTCATTTGTTTTAGCCTAAATTTTTATTTTATTTATTTTACCACCGGGAGAAAACGTTACAAGTCTTAATCTTTTGGCCTTTTTCAAGGGAAAAATTGTCTATCGTCCTTGTCCTTGTGACTGTTTTAAAATTTTAAAACAGTCGTTATATGTGTAAGCAAAACTCTGACCAAAATTATCATTTAAATTACCCTAAAATTGTACAAAAAAGCAATGACCCGGATAAATTGACAAACGCAAATGCAAATTGTAACAAGGACAAGGACGATAGACAATTTTTCCCTTGAAAAAGGCCAAAACCCATGGCCGAAACGTCGAGTAGAATAAAATAAATCGTCGTAAATTAAGACTGAGACAGCCGTTTCTACGCAATAATTCGTGAAAAAATATTCTAAAAGAATGCTTTTACTGCATGTTTGCAACCGTATCCGCTCAACAGAAAACAAAATATTCAAATGGCTGCCTTTTCGTCAAATTTCAACCGATTTCTTTCATCTTAGAACCATTTGAATCGTATTGATGCCTAGTTTTAGGAATCCTGTTGGTCGTTTTTGGATTGTCCGCCTATCCGGAGTTCCCTTTGGGGCTAAATTTCTTAATCTAAATGCTCAAATTCCAGTTATTTTTCAACGAATTTTCACAGTTTAGCCCAGAATGATACTTTCAGAAGCAAATTAGGCTTTCCATACTTGGATTTTTCTCCAGAGCCCTCAGGGAACCGGTCCAAGTGTGGTCAAATATTATTTTTCGTCCGAGTTTAGCAATATGGGTATCAAACTTCATCATTTTCTGATGCCAGATAGGAAATGGTCATTAGAAGTATTTTTTTGGGCATATTGGCCTCAGGTAATTCTGTTCCGATGATCCCCCGGGTAGCTAGATATCGGCTATTTTGAAAATTGCTTGCGTCTCGATGCTATAAATGTCTCCGACTACTTCGCGGTAGGGCTTGCTCGTTCTCTTCGACTCGTCACCTTTTGTCAGCTTAAGCCGGTCGACAGTCTCGCATCTGGAAACGATCCAAAGGTTTTCCAAATACCGCCGTTGACTAATCCTCAGGGTTTTCTTCAAGGGCGTAGCCAGCTTTTCGGCCAGGGGAGGGCGAGCACCCTTACACTGAAAACCACTTTGCAGTAACAAGGAGTTCAAATACTTCATCATTTAAAAAAAATAAAAGTGAAGTATGAAATATGGGTGATTAACAGGAATGGTTCAATGGAAGAATCGTATATGATTATAATCCTGAGGAATTCCTCAAGATATTGCTTCAGGAATTTCTTAACAAATGCCATCATGAATTTGAATTTATCCAGCAGGTTCTCCAGAAATTTCTTTAATATTTTTCCAGGTTATTTTAATGTATATATTCCAGCAGAAATTACCTTCGGAAAACTTGCAGTAATTTCGTTGGGAATACCTTCAGAAATTTCTTCAATAATTCCTCCAGAAGTTTTATTACGAATTTCTCCATGCATTCTTTTGAGAATTTCCCCAGTAATTCTTTACAAATATCATTCTTAATTCCACCAGAAATCCGTTTGAGAAGCTCCAGAAAACACTTTAAGAATTTCTCCGGGAATTCTTTCAAAAAATTAAATCAAACTAAGATTCCGTTCCTTGAGGAATACCCTAAGAATTTTTTGGAGAAATTTCTTCGAAATATCCTTTATGAATTCCTTCGGAATTACCGGAAAAAAAATCTTTGAAAATTTCTAAAGGAATTCCTTCGGAAATTCGTGGAGGAATATCTTTGGAAGTTGCTAGAGGAATGCATTCGGAAATTTTTAAAGGAATCAATTAAAAAATAATTTCAAGAATTTATTTCGAAAATCCTTGAGGAATTCCACCGGAAATTCCTTGACAAACTCTTCAGAAATTTCTTGAGGAATTCCTTCATTTCTAAAGCTCCTTGAGAAATTCCATAAGATATTCCTTCGAGAGCTCTTCTACGATTTCCTTTAGAAGATTCTTCGGGAATTCCTTGAGGAATTTCTTTGAAATAGGTTTAGAATATTCCTTGAGGAACTCCTTCGGAGTTTTCGTAAAGAATTCTTCCGAAAATTCCTTAAGGAATACCTTTAAAAATTCTTGGAGGAATTCATCCGGAAATTTCTGTGAGAATTCCTTCCCAAATTCCTGAAGCAATTGTTTCGAAAATATTGAAAAAATTCCAACAAAAGTCTCATGAGATATCCCTTCTGAAATTCCATAAGGAATTTCTTTAAAAATCTTTCAAAACTTCCTTGAAAAAATATTTCGGAAATTCCCTAAGAAATGCTTTTTGTGATTTTTTATTTCCTAGAGGAACTCATTCGGAAATTCTTTGAAGAATTCCTTTAAAAATGCCTTGATAAGGAAAATTCGGTGATTGTTAAAGGAGTTCGTTGAAATTTTTTATGACATATGTCTGAAATGTCTTATGGAATACCTTCGGAAATTTCGTGAGAAATTGTTTGATAAGTTCGTTGAGGATTTTTTTCTGTTTTTATTTATAAATCTTTACGAAATTCCTCAAGGAATTCCAGCGAAAGATCCTTGAGAAGTTTCTTCGGAAATTCCTCAAGAAATTCCTTCAAAATTGTATTGCGGAACTCCTACGAAAACTTGAGAAACTTCTTCAAACATTCCTTCAAAAACACGTTTGGGGATTATGTGAGAAAACCCTAAGGAAATTTTATGAGGACAACCGTCAAAAATTTTTGGAGGAATTCATTCGGAAATTTTTGGAGGTATTTCAAGGCAAATCCATAAGAAATTTCTTTGGAAATTCCTGGAGGGATTTCTTTGGAAATTCGTAGAGGAAACCCTTCGGAAATTCAGGAGATAATCCTTTGAAATTTCCAGGAGAAATTCCTTTGAAAATTCCTGGAGCAATTCCTAAGGAAATTCCTGGACAAACTCCTCCGGAAACTCATGGAGGAATTCTTCGGGAAAATTCTGGAGGAATCCCCTCGGAAATTCTTGGAGGAATTCCTTCGAGAATTCGTGGAAGGTTTCCTTCGGGAATTCCTGGAGGAATTTCTTCGGAAATTCCTGGAATAATTCCTTCGGAAATACCTGGAGAAATTCCTTCTGAAATTTCTGGAGGAATTCCTTCGGAAATTCATGGAGGAATTCCTTCAGAAAATCCTTGAGCGATTCCTTCGCAAAAGTCCTGGAGGAACTCCTTCTGAAATTTATGGAGGAACTCCTTCGAAAATTCGTGAAGAAATTCCTGGAGAAATTCTTTCGAAAATTCCTGGTGGAATTCCTTCGAACATTCATGAAAGAATTCCTTCGGAAATTACGGCAGGAAATCCTTTGAAAATTCCAGGTGAAATTCCTTTGAAAATCGCTGGAGGAATTCCACCGGAAATTACTGCAGGAAATCCCTCGGAAATTCATGGAGGAATTCCTACGGAAATTGCTGGAAGATTTCCTTCGGAAATTCCAGAAGGAATTCCTTCGGAAATTTATGAAAGAATTCTTTCGGAAATTCCAGGAGGAATTCCTTCGGAAATTGCAGAAGGAATTTCTTTGAAAATTCCTGGAGGATCTCCATCGGAAATTCCTGGAGGATTTCCTCCGGAAATTTCTGAAGAAATTCATCCGGAAATTCATGGAGGAATTTCTCAGGAAATTCCTGGAGGAATTCCTTTGAAAATTCGTGGAAGAATTTCTTCAGAAATGAATTCTTTCGAAAAATTTCTGGAGCAATTCCTTCTGAAATTCATGGAGGAACTCCTTCGGAAATGCTTAAGGATTTCCTTCACAAAATTCCTGGAGGAATTCCTTCGGTATTTAATGGAGGAATTCCTCCGAAAATTCCTCGAAAAATTTCTTCGGAAATTCGTGGAGGGATTCCGTCGGAAAATTTATGGAAGATTTCCTTTGGAAATTCATGTAGGAATTCCTTCAGTAAATTCTTTAGAAATTCCTTCGCAAAATTCCTGGAGGGATTCATTCGAAAATTCATGGAGGAATTCCTTCGGACATTCATGGAGGAATTCCTTCGGAAATTCCAGGAGGACATCCTTTAAATATTCCAAGAGGAATTCCTTTGAAAATTCCTAGAAGAATTTCTTCGGAAATTCTTGGAGGAATTCCTCCGGAAATTCCTAGTGTAATTCCTCCAGAAATTTGTGGAGGAATTTCTCCGGAAGTACCTGGAGGATTTCCCTCGGAAATTCCTGGAGGAATTGCCACGGAAATTCCTGGAGGAATTCTCTCGGAAATACATGGAGGAATTCATACGGAAAATCCTGAAGGAATTCCTTTGCAAAATTCCTGGTGGAATTACATCGGAAATTCATGGAGAAATTCCTTTGGAAATTTCCAAATGAATTTCTCCAGCAATTTTCGACAAAATTTCTTCTGGAATTCCTGAAGGAATTCTTCCTGGAATTTCAAAAAAATCCTTCAGGAATTTCCAAAAGAGTTTCTCCAGGAATTTCCGAAGGGATTTCCAAAGGAATTCCTCCAGGAATTTCCAATGGAATTCCTCCAGGAATTTCCGAAATAATTGCTCCACAAATTTCAGAAGGAATGCATCCAAGAGATTCTGGAGGGATTTCTCCAGAAATCTTCGAAGAAATTCCCCTAAGAATTTCCGAAAGAATTCCTGCAGGAATTTCCAAAGGAATTGCTCCATGAATCTTCCAGGAATTTTTGAAGGAATTCCTAACGGAATTTGTTAAGGAATTCCTCCATAAATTTTCGAGGGAATTCCTCTTGGAATTTCTAAAAATAAAATCCAAAAAGACCTTTCGAAAAAATTTCTCCAGGAATTTCCGAAGGAATACCTCCAGGAATTTCTGAAGGAATTCTTCCGGTAATTTCCGAAGAAATTATTCACGCAATTTCCGAAGCAATTCCTTCTGGAATTTCCAAAGGAACTCCTCCAGGAATAATAAAAAGCATTCTTCTAAGAAGTTTAGAATGATTTTTTTTTCAGTAATGTCCTAAGAAATTCATCCAAGGATTTTCTCAGGAATTTCTCTATAGATTTCTGAAAGAATTCCTCCAGAAATTTCCGAAGGAATTCCTTCAGGAATTTCCGAAGGAATTCTTCCAGGAATTTGCGAAGGGATTCTTCAAAGAATTTTGGAAGGAATTCCTTCTGGAATTTTTAAAGGAATTCCTCCAGGATTTTTTGAAAGAATTGCTTCAGGAATTTCCGAAGCAATTCTTCCCGGAATTTCCGAAAGAATTCCTCCAGAAATTCCTAAAGAAATTCCTTCTGGAATTTCCGAAGGAATTCCTCCAGGAATCTCCAAAGGAATTCGTCCAGCAATTTCCGAAGGTGTTCGGGTATCAGTGGACCCCCGCGCTTACGCGCACATCTTTTTTACTGTGGGTATTTTTTCCGTTTTTGTTTTTGCTTTTTTTGTTTCATGACTCAGTTCCATTGCGTTCGCGATTTGAACACACGCGGTCGGGAAGAAAAATACAACCATTGTAATTTGAGTTAATAAAACGTTTATTTCAAAGTTAATCGGTGTAGATTATTTCTCTCGCGTTCGAAAAGTAGTCGGTCCAAGTGTATACAGTCCGCCACCAAAACATTTGGTCCTCCGGTTCCGGATAATGGAGAAGCTGTTCGGCCGTCGAAATGTGCTGCTAGCGCAAGTGAAGGGGGAGCTTTCAGCCGCGAAAAACCTCACCGAGTCCAACTCCCAAAGTGAGGTTAGAGAGCGGTTGGGCCAGCTCAAAGTGCTTGCTGACAAATTTCGGGCGGTGCAAGGAGAAATAGAGGAGAATCAACAAGATCCTGCTGCGATTGCGTCCGTGTTCCATGTTCGCGAAGAGTTTTTCGGCATGTACTACCGTGCGAAAACATTGTTCGAAGCAGCTCTGGATGATGTCGGATCTTCCGCGAGCCAGCAAACCATCGCCGAATCGAAAGATTGGAAGGAGGCTCTGCAGCTGCTTATCGAGACACAACGACAGATGTTGTTGCAGCAGCAGCTGCCGTCAAGAACGATGCCCAACGCGAATGTTTTTCCGGAAGATGGTCAGATGCCGAATGCTGCACCCCAACACAATGTTCGTCTCCCAGCTATCAACGTGCCAACATTCAGCGGCAATCGCAAAGAGTGGCAAACGTTCAAGGATCTGTACCAGTCAACAATTCACAGCCGGAATGATATTTCGGCATCGCTGAAAATTCAATATTTATTTTCGTATTTGGATGGAGATGCCAAGCGTTTGGTAAACAAATTCACGATTAGCAGTGCGAATTATGCCAGAGCGTGGGACGCCTTGTGTACACACTACGACAAGAAGCGGTTCACGGTCTTTTCTCTGGTGCGTGAATTCATGGAGCAACCAACGGTGGCGAGTTCCAACCCTCAAGCGCTGAGTAAGTTGGTTATGACATCCGATGAGGTCGTGCAGCAGTTGGACGCGCTAGGCCGAGAGTTTCGTGGACGAGATCCTTGGCTTATTCACTTGATGCTCGAAAAGCTGGATCGGGAGACTCAGGCAAGCTGGTCGCAGAAGGTGATTGAGAATGACAATCCGTCGTTCGAGGATCTGCTGTCGTTCCTGCGGCAACGATGTGAGGCGCTGGAGACCTGCTCAGCTTTTACGAAGAAGGAGGCGAATAAGAAGGAAGTGAAATCAGTGATAAGTGAGAAGAAAGTGAGGGCGTTACACGGAGTAGCGTCGAACCAAAAGTGCGCGAAATGCTCAAAAGAGCATAATACGTATTTGTGCGAGGACTTTAAGCAGATGAGTGTTGAAGACAGGCGGGTTTTGGCACAAAAGGCCAAATTGTGCTTTAACTGTATGAGGCCATCGCATAGTGGTAAATTCTGCTCCTCGAAATCTGTGTGCCGTACACCGGAATGCAACCAACGCCACCATACGTTGCTCTGTCCCGGTGTTAAGAAGGACAAACGTATCGAAGAAAACACAAGTGAAAGTGCTGCTCCGGAAATGGCTCCGGAAAGTGTTGAGAAGAATATCAATGTTCTGGCGGCACAGTTGCCAGTGCAAGAGTGCCAAACGATTTCATTGCTTCCTACGGCGGTCGTCAACGTGCGGAAGACGGATGGACGCTTTCTACAAATGAGGGCATTGATCGACTCCGGATCGCAAGCTACCCTTGTATCGGAAGAATGTGTGAAGAAATTGGAACTACCGAGACGCAACAGTAAGCTGGTCGTCAGCGGGCTAGGTAGCCAGCAGGTAGGAACCACTCGCGGTGTAGTTACACTACAACTGGCACCCAGGTTCAACGAGATTGTCGTCATTTCAACCAACGCCTACGTTCTCGGTAAGTTGACCTCTACTATTCCTACGCAAAAGTTCAAGCTGAGCAATATGAAGTTGCTGGAGAATCTCGGTGAGCTGGCTGATCCAACGTTCAACCGGCCGGCTTCCATCGACATCATACTTGGATCGGACGTCTTTCTTGCGCTGCTCGAGGGTGGCCAAGTCAAGGACGAATGCGGCCTTACGGTGGCCCAACGTACGGTCTTTGGTTGGATCGTGGCGGGGAGGTACGATGCAGCGGAGTCCATTTGCAGCAGCCATGCGATCGTCAGCCTGCACACGGAGGTGGACTTGAATCGTACCCTACGGCTTTTCTGGGAGCAGGAGGAGCTGAACAGCAAGCAACAGTTGACTCCTTCTGAGGTCAAGGTTATCGAGCACTTCAACTCGACCCTAACACGCGACGAGAACGGGCGCTTCATTGTTCGTCTGCCATTCGACAATTCGAAGCCATCACTAGGGGAGTCCTTGACAGCCGCACACAAGCGGCTCAAAGCGATGCAGAAGCGGTTCCAATTCCAGCCGGAGTTCAAGCGAGATTATGAAGCTTTCATGGCAGAGTACCTGGAACTACGTCACATGGAAGAGGTTCCAGCTGCAGAGGTGAATAGGAACCCAGCGGAGTGCTATTATCTCCCACATCATGCAGTGATAAAGCAGGGAAGCTCGACGACCAAACTACGCGTTGTTTTCGACGCTTCCAGTTCAACGTCGACAGGAATGTCTTTGAATGATCGACTTTTGGATGGACCAAACAACAACGATGATCTTCGGACCGTGTCTCTCCGTTTTCGGTCACACCGAGTGGCGTTCTGCGGCGACGTGGCGAAAATGTACCGCCAAGTGTGGGTACATCAAGACGACCGGGACTACCTGCGAATTTTGTGGATCGACGACGCGGGTCAGTTGAAGCACTACCGACTTTGCACGGTAACGTACGGGACAAAAACTGCTCCATACCAGGCGATTCAAGCGATGCGAGAGGCAGCAAAACCGTACGAGGTCGTCTACCCTGAGGCGGCCAAGCGAATTACGACCGACTTCTACGTGGATGATTGTTTGTCCGGTGCAGACAACGAAGAAAAAGCGAAACTACTCAAAGAGCATATTATCGAGATCCTTGGCTCTGCGGGGTTTGAGCTCAGAAAGTGGATAGCCAACAGTGAAGCGCTCCTGTCAGGTTCTACGCCGGTGCCACTCAAACTTTCGGAGCAGGAAGAGTCGGTGAAGGCACTGGGAATTTTGTGATATCCTGCGGACGACGAGTATGGGTTCAAGATCTCTCTTCCAATTGACAACGTGAATACGAAGCGGCAAATGATTTCCGATTCTTCGAGATTATTTGATCCTTTTGGGTGGCTCACTCCGGCTATGGTGAAAATCAAAATCCTCTATCAGCACCTTTGGCTTTTCGACGTTGGATGGGACGATCTGCTGCCACCTGCGATCATGGCAGAGTGGATGACCATCAAGGACAGCTTGTATCGTCTGAAAGAAATACGGATTCCACGGTTCACCGGTCACGTCGGTGGAAAGCTTCAAATTCATGGTTTTTCGGACGCTTCGGAGCAAGCATACGCTGCTGTTGTGTATTCTCGTGTGGTTGATAATCTAGGCAACGTCAGTGTCGTTCTAGTGGCAGCCAAATCAAGAGTGGCTCCAATAAAGCAGGTATCTCTTCCTCGTTTAGAGCTGAACGGAGCACTGCTACTTTCCGAGCTGATGAGAAAGGTTTCCGAAGCATGGTCTCATCTGGAGATCGAGCAGTGGGCGTGGACAGACTCCACCATTGTGCTCCAGTGGTTATCTGCACATCCTCGGAAATGGCGAACCTACGTTGCAAACAGAACGGCAGAAATCTTGGAACACTTACCTCGACAGCATTGGAATCACGTGCGAAGCGAAGAAAACCCCGCCGATTGTGCAAGCCGCGGTCTATCACCGTCAGAGCTAGTCGAGCATGACTTGTGGTTCCAAGGTCCGCGTTGGTTAAAGGACAATCCGTGTACTTGGGATACTGCGCTGGTGAAACTCAACGATGACGAAGAGCTCTTGGAGCAGCGCCCACAAAGGACACTGCATGCAGCATTACTGCCAATACACTACAACTTCGAGGTGGAACAACTGCTTTTGAAAAGGCGCTCCAACTTCACGCTCATTATTCGAAGCCTAGCTTGGGTGAATCGGTTTGTGCATAACATTACCTGCACAATCAACGAAGAACGACGATCAGGTGAACTCTCACCTGCTGAATTGGAGCAGGCCAGAGGACAAGTAGTTCGTGCTGTTCAACATGAAGCGTTCAAGGAAGAATTGCAACAACTTCGGAAGGGTGAACTATTGCGATCCAAGTGTGTTCTCTCTTCGCTTTACCCGTTTTTGGACAACCAGGGGATAATTCGTGTAGGAGGAAGGCTCCAGAACTCAGCACTACCGGACGAATTCAAACATCCGATCATCTTACCATGGAATCATCGAGCGACAACGTTATTGGTGCGTGAGTTACACCTGCGTAACCTTCACGCAGGGCCTGCACTTCTGACGGCGAGTATCAACCAGCAGTATTGGATTATCGGATGTCAAAAGGTCGTTCACAAGATTGTTCAGGACTGTACTAGATGTGTTCGGTTGAAGGGACGATTGGCAAGCCAGCTCATGGGTAGCCTCCCGCCAGCAAGGGTGCTAGCGACGCGACCATTCTGCTTTGTCGGCGTGGATTACGCCGGTCCATTGAAGATCAAGGCGACGTGCATCCGAGGAGTCAAGGTGACAAAGGGCTACATAGCGGTGTACGTGTGCCTATCCACGCGTGCCGTACATCTTGAAGCAGCAGGCGACATGACTACCAACACATTTCTCGGCACGTTAAAGCGTTTTATATCTCGGCGTGGATACCCAACTGAGATTTGGTCAGACAATGGGACCAATTTCATTGGCGCTGACCGCACACTGCAAGAACTTCTTGAGCAAGTGCGTGCCCACGATAAAGAAGCAAGTCGGTTTCTGTCGAACATCGGGATCAAGTGGACGTTTATCCCGCCGTCCGCGCCCCATATGGGCGGTATATGGGAAGCCGCCGTAAAAAGTGCGAAGTGGCATCTAGTGGCAGAACTCGGAACCGAAGCGTTGACATTTGAGGACTTGTCGACAATTCTCTGCCAAACTGAAGCGTGCCTAAATTCCAGGCCCATCTGTGCTTTGTCGACCGATCCGGACAGTTGTGAAGCTCTGACGCCGGGTCATTTTTTGATCGGGCAGCCAGTAAACCCCATTCCAGAACCAGACTTGAAGAAAGTACCAGCCAACCGGTTGGAACAGTGGCAGCAAGTACAGCAGAAGACAGCCATCATATGGAATCGTTGGAAGGACGAGTATCTTTTGAGTCTCCAGCCACGGGCCAAGTGGCGAACTACCAAGCCAAACGTTCAAGTGGATTAGCTAGTATTGGTAAAAAATGACAATGCTCCGCCTGCCCAATGGGATCTGGCCAGGGTGGTGCAGGTACATGCCGATCCGACAGGCATAGTACGGACAGTGACTTTGCGACGAGGACAAGCTCTATACCAACGACCAATCCACAAGCTATGCATTCTACCATCTGCTTGAGCCCAGCGGCCTCAGGGCGGGGAGGATGTTCGGGTATCAGTGGACCCCCCGCGCTTACGCGCACATCTTTTTTACTGTGGGTAATTTTTCCGTTTTTGTTTTTGCTTTTTTTGTTTCATGACTCAGTTCCATTGTGTTCGCGATTTGAACACACGCGGTCGGGAAGAAAAATACAACCATTGTAATTTGAGTTAATAAAACGTTTATTTCAAAGTTAAGGTGAAACGGGACGCCGTGTTATTTTTCCTATCTTGCCTCTATTTCTAACAATTTGCCTCGCGATTTTGAAGATGGTAATCTCGAGTTCTATCGCACTGAAGATGCTGAAAAACAATCAGCATATGCACTGCAAGTGAACATACACAGTGATAGGTTTTTGTTGCAAAATATGAAGTGGAATCTGAGATTACTATCTTAGTAGCAACAGAGCAATGGCGGATATTTCCCCGACCGTCCCGTCCGCCCTTAATCGGTGTAGATTATTTCTCTCGCGTTCGAAAAGTAGTCGGTCCAAGTGTATACAGTCCGCCACCAAAACAGAAGGAATTCCTCCAGAAATTTCCAAAAGAATTCGTCCAGCAATTTCCGAAGGAATTCCTCCAGTAATTGCCGAAAAAATTATTGCAGGAATTTCCGAAGGAATTCCTCCAGGAATTTCCAATGAAATTCGTCCAGCAATTTCCGAAGGAATTCCTCCCGGAATTGCCGAAACAATTTCTCCAAGAACCCCTAAAAGAATTCCTCCTGGAATTCCAAAGGAGTTCGTCCAGCAATTTCCGAAGGAATTCCTCCCGAAATTTCTGAAAGAATTCCTCCAGCAATTCCCGAAGGAATTCCTCCAGGAATTTCCAAAGGCATTCCTCCAGGAAGTTTGGAACTATTTTGTCCAGGAATTTCGTAAGGAATTCACCTAAGGATTTCCTCACGAATTTCTCTATGGATTTCTGAAAGAATCTCCGAAGGTATTCATCCAAGATTTTCCCAAGGAACTGCCCAAGGAATTTCCGAAGGAATCCTTCAGGAATTTCCGAAGGAATTTCTTCAAGAATTTCCGAAGGAATTCCTTCAGGAATTTCCGATGGAATTCTTCCAAGAATTTGCGAAGGGATTCCTCCAGGAATTTTGGATGGAATTCCTTCAGGAATTCCCAAAGGAATTCCTCCAGGTATTTCCTAAGGAATACCCTCAGGAATTTTCGAAGATATTCCTCCAAGAATTTCCGAAGGAATTCCTGCATACATTTAAAAAAAAATACGAGGATGCAGAAGAATTTTGTTTATTGCTGGTCAAAAACAGCTCTGAGCATCTAAGTTTTTCGGTTAAGTTAGAATATAGTTGCTCGGTCAGGGGGGGGGGACGGCCCCCCCTGCCCCCCTCTGGCTACGCCCTTGGTTTTCTTCTCAGCATCCCGATCAATCCACATTCCCAAGAAGTTCCTCATCTTATTGGCGTCCGTCATTTTAAACTCGGTAGTGAGACATTTCTTGATTGTCCCGACAAACTTCTCAGAGCCGCTGATGATGAGTACATCATCCACGTAGATGACTTCAGTATCTCCTGAACGAAGGCGATACAAGCACAGATCATTGCGGCTCCTCACGAATCCCAGAAGAATGACGGAATTGTGGAACCTTTCATTCCATGATCTTGCCGCCTGATTAAGGTTATAGAGAGACGTCTTCAAACGGTATATGAGTCCGTTTTGCTGTTTAAAACACTCAGGCTGAAACATACATATTTCTTCTGATAACTCACCGTTAAGCAAAGCGCATTTCACGTCCATTTGGTGGACGCTTCAATCTCGTTGCAATCAATGCCAGTGCCAGCACCGTACGTGCGTGTCCATCCGTGCCACGGGGGAATACGTATCGGTGTAGTCTGGATGAAGCATCTGGTGCTTAATCTGGCCTTGTACCGTGGTGCTTTATTGTCTACGGAATGCTTCAACTTAAAAATCCACTTTCACGTAAAAGCATTTCGACCTTCGGGCAATTTTACTAAGGTCTATCACTCATTGCTCGCCAACGAGTCCATCTCCTTCTGCATCGCTTCCTTTCACAAAGGCCACCCATGCAACCATGCTGTTGAAGCTGTACGTATTGCATTTATAAAGTGCATATATTGACATGCATTGCCCTACATTAAGCAATAAAATTGAATTAAAGTGGCAAGTGGCGCCACTATTGCTGACTTATATTATACTGGTATTATAATCGTAATTCAACAATAGTGGTGTAGAATAATGCATGCCTATATATATATATATACAAGGCCAGATTAAGCACCAGATGCTTCATCCAGACTACACCGATACGTATTCCCCCGTGGCACGGATGGACACGCACGTACGGTGCTGGCACTGGCATTGATTGCAACGAGATTGAAGCGTCCACCAAATGGACGTGAAATGCGCTTTGCTTAACGGTGAGTTATCAGAAGAAATATGTATGTTTCAGCCTGAGTGTTTTAAACAGCAAAACGGACTCATATACCGTTTGAAGACGCCTCTCTATAACCTTAATCAGGCGGCAAGATCATGGAATGAAAGGTTCCACAATTCCGTCATTCTTCTTTGATTCGTGAGGAGCCGCAATGATCTGTGCTTGTATCGGCTTGGTTCAGGAGATACTCAAGTCATCTACGTGGATGATGTACTCATCATCAGCGGCTCTGAGAAGTTTGTCGGGACAATCAAGAAATGTCTCACTACCGAGTTTAAAATGACGGACGCCAATAAGATGAGGAACTTCTTGGGAATGTGGATTGATCGGGAAGCTGAGAAGAAAACCAAGGGCGTAGCCAGAGGGGGGCAGGGGGGCCGTCCCCCCCCTGACCGAGCAACTATATTCTAACTTAACCGAAAAACTTAGATGCTCAGAGCTGTTTTTGACCAGCAATAAACAAAATTCTTCTGCATCCTCGTATTTTTTTTAAATGTATGCAGGAATTCCTTCGGAAATTCTTGGAGGAATATCTTCGAAAATTCCTGAGGGTATTCCTTAGGAAATACCTGGAGGAATTCCTTTGGGAATTCCTGAAGGAATTCCATCCAAAATTCCTGGAGGAATCCCTTCGCAAATTCCTGGAAGAATTCCATCGGAAATTCCTGAAGGAATTCCTTCGGAAATTCTTGAAGAAATTCCTTCGGAAATTCCTGAAGGATTCCTTCGGAAATTCCTTGGGCAGTTCCTTGGGAAAATCTTGGATGAATACCTTCGGAGATTCTTTCAGAAATCCATAGAGAAATTCGTGAGGAAATCCTTAGGTGAATTCCTTACGAAATTCCTGGACAAAATAGTTCCAAACTTCCTGGAGGAATGCCTTTGGAAATTCCTGGAGGAATTCCTTCGGGAATTGCTGGAGGAATTCTTTCAGAAATTTCGGGAGGAATTCCTTCGGAAATTGCTGGACGAACTCCTTTGGAATTCCAGGAGGAATTCTTTTAGGAATTCTTGGAGAAATTGTTTCGGCAATTCCGGGAGGAATTCCTTCGGAAATTGCTGGACGAATTTCATTGGAAATTCCTGGAGGAATTCCTTCGGAAATTCCTGCAATAATTTCTTCGGCAATTACTGGAGGAATTCCTTCGGAAATTGCTGGACGAATTCTTTTGGAAATTTCTGGAGGAATTCCTTCTGTTTTGGTGGCGGACTGTATACACTTGGACCGACTACTTTTCGAACGCGAGAGAAATAATCTACACCGATTAAGGGCGGACGGGACGGTCGGGGAAATATCCGCCATTGCTCTGTTGCTACTAAGATGGTAATCTCAGATTCCACTTCATATTTTGCAACAAAAACCTATCACTGTGTATGTTCACTTGCAGTGCATATGCTGATTGTTTTTCAGCATCTTCAGTGCGATAGAACTCGAGATTACCATCTTCAAAATCGCGAGGCAAATTGTTAGAAAGAGAGGCAAGATAGGAAAAATAACATGGCGTCCCGTTTCACCTTAACTTTGAAATAAACGTTTTATTAACTCAAATTACAATGGTTGTATTTTTCTTCCCGACCGCGTGTGTTCAAATCGCGAACACAATGGAACTGAGTCATGAAACAAAAAAAGCAAAAACAAAAACGGAAAAAGCATTTCGACCTTCGGGCAACTTTACTAAGGTCTATCACTCATTGCTCGCCAACGAGTCCATCTCCTTCTGCATCGCTTCCTTTCACAAAGGCCACCCATGCAACCATGCTGTTGAAGCTATACGTATTGCATTTATAAAGTGCATATATTGACATGCATTGCCCTACATTAAGCAATAAAATTGAATTAAAGTGGCAAGTGGCGCCACCAGGGTTGTGCAGTTTCAGGATGGTCAATGTCGAATGACACTCGCTCTAACCATCACTTCATACGACAAACGCAGTCCATCAAAACATAATCGATTCACGCAAAAGCCATTCATGCCAACCCTCGTTCAATGCAGAGTCAACCACATCCAACAGCAGCGATCGTCTCTTGTTTTCGAACCACACGATGAAACAACGAAGCGAGTTTTTGTTCTACGCTTTGCATTCTATTCATAGGGCGTGCTATGTTTGTGTTTTCTGCGCCATGCAATACTACTTAACAAATTGACCCTCATCCTGGCATTTTCAGACGACAGTCACCCAGCAGTGAGTGACAAAGCTCTGCGTCGGAACGACGGTTAAGAAGCGTTCGGCTACTCAAGAGATTTGCAGAGAAAGAGAGTGGCGGCGGCAGCCACCGTATCAATGCGTTCGTCTCGAATGTGTTCGATAGCAACATAGAGACGGTCGGCTGTAGCGTTGATGGAGGAAGAAGGGCAATGTTGATGTTGCGGCTTTTTTGTGTTATGATGGTGATAATGCACAAGACTGGGCGCCACTATTGCTGACTTATATTATACTGGTATTATAATCGTAATTCAACAATAGTGGTGTAGAATAATGCATGCCTATATATATATATATATATATATATATATATATATATATATATATATATATATATATATATATATATATATATATATATATATATATATATATATATATATATATATATATATATATATATATATATATATATATATATATATATATATGCGTTATTTATGCAATACGTACAGCTTCAACAGCGGGGTTACTTGGGAAGTTTTTCCGTTTTCGACACTCCGTAACTGTAGTCGGCAAATCTTTAACGTACGACGTCGCATTCAGCGCGAATCCGGCGTAATCAACTTCATTCATAGTCTCTGTGCCACGACGGAGCAGTATGGTTTATTGCCGGATGGTTCGGCATCAAGTCCCGGAACTGCACACTTAGAAATTCTGATATTTGCACGAAACGGAATCACCAAAAAACGTTAACGTTTGCAAGACTGAATCACTAATTGGACTCAATTTTACGCGCATCATGTAAGTGCTGGTTGGTTGCGTTAGATGTCAACAAATTCGTTTCACCAGAAACGTAGAATCAGTATCACGTTCATCAGCCACCTTCTAACTCGGTGAAGACGAATTTCGCCCCAAATCGTATTCGGAGTTGGCAGCACCCTCTCAGATTACAATAAAACTTTCTGGGTGTATATATCTTGACTAGATAAGCCACTTTGCATACTTAGTTTCTTCAAAAATTATTTGGACTATCTTTTTTTTATTTATTTATTCGTCGTCAATCATATGTAGACCATTTGTTACAATCATGTTTTTTTAACCTAACATTATTTTTTAGTAACGAATTACATTCAATTGTCTATTAAGCTTAGTTTTCGACATACCGAAGTCAATGGACTCACATTGTTCATTATATATCCTCATCATTTGATTTATAGGCCCAAACATGGCATAATTAGTACAATAGTGATTAGTAGAAAAAATGCTGCGATTTTGTAATTGACGAATAGGTGCATAAAAATTCAATTTTTCAAATTCAATTTTCAATTTTCAATTTCAATTTTTCAAATTCAAAATTCAATCAACTCGGTTGGGTACGATGCCATTTATAAATGAAATCATGGCGAATTTTCGACGTTTTTTTAATGTTTGGATATCTAACAGCTTGCACCGTGCTTCATAAGGTGGCAGAGGCTGCCCACTTCTCCAACCCAGTTTGCGAAGAGCGAATAATAAAAACTGTTTTTGAACAGATTCTATTCGGCTGACGTGATTATCTGAAAATGGCGACCATACTATACAACAATATTCTAGTATGGAACGAACATAGGAAATATATAATGTTTTTATTGTGTATGAGTCGTGGAAATTGTAACTAAAACTTTTTATGAACCCAAGCATCTTATTGGCCTTGTTAATGATTGTATTATAATGATCTATAAATGTCACCTTAAAATCTACTAATACACCAAGGTCTCTTATTCTTTCACATTTTCGTACTGGTTGACCTCCCAACAAAAATGTTTGTGTTTGGCGTGTTACAGCACTCGTCATATTTATCCAACTTGGCAAGCCTCGTTGGATAAATGTACGACTCGTGCTCTCAAAATCATCATTTTGCAACTCGTTACATAAATAACTATTATTTCATTTTGGAATAACATATTTCATTATTTCTTATTTTGAAGTACAGTTTCATGCAGTGTTGAGAATACTCACTTGCAAAAAGTTATATTCACTTGCTTTTATCTCAGTCCAGAAGCATGCTACACGGTAAAAAATCTGCACGCTGGATGTAAGGGAAAAATCCCTTAACTATTTAACGTCCCAATCAACATGATTAGAAATTCTTTTCCTTTTAAATCGTAATGCTGTCAGTTTTGATTTGAGAACCAAAACAAACCCACCGGAGAAATCAACTGAAAATCACTTCGATTTGCACTAATGTACAAAGCAATACTATCCAAAGTGAAAAGCTTTTGATTTGGTAATGACTGTTTTGGGCATGAAAGTAAATATAGATGACAGGTGGTAGAAAGTGTTTCGCTTCGATTCGCACCACATTATCAAATGTGAAGTAGTGTAGTGGTAAAGGAGAAGATCGTTACTCTCATGGTCAAGGTCCTGGTATCGAATCTTGATGTTGCGGGGGTACACTTATTTTTATTTTTTATTTTGAAATCAAAACATTGTCAACAATGAATTGAAGTGCACTTCCAGTAAAACTGAAGAGGCATTGGATGTGATTTTTAGAATGATATTTAGATGATAACAAACTGATTGGACAGTAGTGCGAATTCAAGTGCCAATCTGTTTATATCAGAGTGCAGATTTTTTACCGTGTATCAAAAAATGATGTTTCAAGGGGTTTTAGATTGTAGTTTAATCTAAAAGTTTGCCGAATGAAGTAAAGGTCCCAGACGCACACCAAAACCGTGAGAGAGCTGTGAGCACGAGGTGAGTATAAAATATTCGAATTTTACTCACCTCGTACTCACAGCTCTCTCACAACTTTGATATGCGTCTGCGACCTTTACTTTATTCAGCAAACTTTTAGATTAAACTGCAATCTAAAAGCCCTTCAAACATCATTTTTTGCTGGCATGCTTCTGGACTGAGATAGAAGCAAGTGAGTATTCGCAACACTGGTTTCATGTCGTCAGCATATATGAGAATATTAGTCTTACTAAGTATAAAAGAAACATCATTGACATACAAGATAATCAAAAGTGGGCCTAAATGTGATCCTTGAGGAACTCCTGAAGTTACATGTATTGGACTTGATTTAGCACTTTTGAATTTAACTATTTCTTGACGATTCAACCCATTTAAGAAGACCTGGTTCGAACCCGTTTTTTTTCAATTTAAAGAGTAGCATGGGTATATTGATACGGTCAAAAGCTTCACTGCCATCTGTATAGATGGCCTCTACGTAGTTCCCATTATCCATGGCATTCAATGAGTAGTTAATGAACTCCACCAGATTTGTACTGGTGGAACGCCCTATGAAGAAGCCAATTTGTTTATGAGTTATCCTGTTTTTGATTTGCTGAAATAAATTTCCATTAATTATTGCTTCGAACAATTTTGGAATGAATGAAATACTAGCAATAACTCGGTAGTTACGCACGTCAGATTTCTTGCCGCTTTTGAATATGGGTATTAAGAAAGACTTTTTCCATGTTGATGGAAAATTACCTGTTTTGAGTGAAGTGTTGAAAAGCCAAAATAATGGCGCCGTCAATTCCATTGACAGAGACTTCAAAAATAAAGGTGGGATCCCGTCAGGTTCAGGTCCTTTAGAGGCATCTAAATTGTTGATTCAAGTTTCAGAGAGACGGCTATTCAGTTGGCTACAAAAGCTCTTAGTTTTTGATCTTGAAAATCATTTTGAAAGTGATCCTATTCGGGGTGATATTATTTGGAAGAATTCCATAAAGTGTTGTTTTACAACGTGCAAGTGAAGTACAGCAGGATATTGCAGTGATTTGCTCAAAAATATACGCCGAAAATTGCAATCATTTTTGCAACCATTGTATGCAGTTGGTGGAAAGGGGTAGTCTGGTGTGAAGGGAGAGTGAGTCGAACAGAAGTTACCGACGACGTGAGTTGAGTGTCAGATCCAGTGTTGATCGCATAGCGGGAGAGTCCAATTAGCCAAGTGGTTGGTGCTATCGGGCCACTACAACTGTGATGTGAGAAAAGCGAATCTGTAAACCACTCAGATCTAGTGCGCGGTGTGTCGAAGGGAATTATTTTTTTCTAAAAAAAAACTATATTATATTTTTTTTTCTCTAATACTAAATTTTAAAGTAAATCCGAAAAGTGAACGTTGAATTGCGTAGCTATGGATCTAAATGAAGAATCAATTTGTAAGGCACTTTCGGAAGAAATGGAAACAGAAGATGCAGTCCAAGAAGATGATCTTCTGCAGAGTGCATCGATGGATGATGTTGGAGTTGCAAGCTCTGTCTCGTCTTCGATTCTGAACTCCGACGACGAAGACGACGGGGTGAATGTCACCATCATGGAGCTACAACAAGATCTTCCAAGAAATCCGCAAACGGAAGTTCATAGGCCAAAGTTAAGCGGAGCGAGAAAGAAGCGTTTCAGAAAATTGCTGTTAAGTGGACATGATTGGGAGGAAGCATTATCGATGGTTACAGCATCATCGAACGTGTCGACGCCGAAGAGAGCTCGAAATATAAATAGCAGTAACAACAGTGACGGAAAACCGGTCCCCAAAAAGCAAAAGGGGTCATTCCGTCAATAAACGTATGGAAAATATCAGGCAGGAAAAATCATCGACTATCCATGAAAATCAACAACCGACCTACAGTGAAGTGGCCAAATGGGTGAAGGTAGGAATACTTCCAAAGAACTACCCGCAAATCCAGATGACCACGGATCAGAGGAATATTGTACAGGATGCCATTCTTGAGAAGGTTACACAGCAAAGAAGAGAGTCCTTCAAGCCAAAGTTTAACAACTGCTGCAACGAACTGGACATCTGGTGATAAACTGCCAAGACACGGAAACAGCGGATTGGCTAAGCTCCGTGATCTCTGTACTTTCCCTATGGCAAGGCGCAGAATTAACAGTGGTCGATGCGGAAGATATCCCGAGATTAGACGTGATGATTGGCTTTTTCCCCCAAAGTGTAAACAATGACAACGACACTATCCGAATATTCATAGAAAGCCAGAACGATGGCCTGAGCACCGAAAAATGGAGAATCATTCAGCGTAACATTCTTTATGAGAAGCACGTTGAATGGTACTTCACGGTTGATGAAGCGTCCATGCTTCATTTCAGGTCATCGAACTTCTTAATTAACTACAAATTTGGGCAAACAACTCTTAGGAAAAAAGGTATGTACAAACCCAATCCAGATGGAACGGTTAGCTTGAGAGATGATGCTAGAGAGGAAGAACCGGAAAGCTTTGCAAGTACTGGGAACCGACAAGACCCTAGTGTCCCGGGAACGAGTGGAGCATTCGGGAAGTTTTCGAAAGCAGAATCCTCAAACAACCAAAATCAGACAATAAAAACGCCTGACAGTCTTCAAAGGTCCCTGGTTGACCAGCAGTTTCCTGGAATTTCGCAGATCTTGTCCAACTCTGAGCCCATAAGGGATCAGAAAAATTCAAGACTTCTGAAAGACCAGGAAAGCTCCGGGACAATAACAGACCGGACTGGGAAAGATCAATTTGGGCGTTCAGAAGTCCGGGATATTCCTGGAACTCTAAGAAACCAAAGTGGTTCTGGGCCGTCAAAGGACCAGAATCGTTCTGGGCCGTCAAAGGACCAGAATCGTTTTGGGCCGTCAAAGGACCAGAACCGTTCTGGGCCGTCAAAGGACCAGAATCGTTCTGGGCCATCAAAGAACCAGAACTACTCCGGAACTCAAAAATACCAGAATAATTCAGGCTCGAGGAAAGACCGAGAGACATCTGGGCTATGTAAGGACCAAAATGTTACTGAATAGGAAAACAATGTAATAAATAAAAAAAATCTGGGCCAATAAAGGACTAGATGTGTTAATAATACATAATGAGTGAATAATAAAAAGTCCTCAAATATTGAATACGAAACATACCTATTTTATATTAGAAAAATGAATAGTAACATCAAATTCATCCAAATCAATCTTCATCATGCTAAGGCAGCAACGGGAATCCTTTGTCGAAGATTTATCAAAGAAAATTTGAACGTAGCACTTATACAAGAACCGTGGGCTCATAAAAACCAAGTTCTTGGAATCTCTATGCAGGCAGGTAAGTTAATATATGATGAAAATAGCGTAAAACCTCGTACAGCCTTACTAATAAAAGGGGGAACAAAATTCGTACCTTTGACACAGTTCATTACCATGCAAAGATTTAGTTGCGGTTCAAATGGAGATACCCACGACCCGAAGAAAAACAGAAGCGTACATAGCTTCGGCCTACTTTCCAGGAGATGTGGACACGGTCCCTCCACCCGAACTGATAACCTTCGTTAACTTTTGCAAAAATAATGACAAACATTTTATAATTGGGTGCGATGCCAATTCCCATCACACAATTTGGGGAAGCACCGACATTAATAAAAGGGGCGAAGACCTTTTAGAATACATATCAGCGAACAATATCGAGATATGTAATGAAGGAAATCAGCCAACATTTACAACAAAAACAAGACAAGAAGTACTGGACATAACTATTTGTAGTCCAATGCTTTCAACAAATATAAAAAATTGGCATGTTTCTGACGAAGAAACTTTATCTGACCACAGACACATAATATTTGAGTACAATGCCAGTAAATCCATTAAAATAACTTACAAAAATCCTAGGAATACCAACTGGGAGACATACAAATCAATTTTACAGCTTGATAATGATATAACAGTGAATGGAAATATTGAAACACCACAACAATTGGACAAAATTGCAGAAAACATCACAAGAAAAATTATTCAGGCTGTCCTACCAAGGAAGAAATCTCAAACAGAGATGTTCCTTGGTGGAACAAAACTTTGGCTGCTTTAAGGAAAAAATCACGGAATCTTTTTAATCGAGCAAAACTTTCTGGACAATGGGATCAATATAAAATGACCCTTACAACTTATAATGAAGAACTAAGAAAATCACGTAGAATCACCTGGAGGTCCTATTGCGAGAACATAGAAAAAAACCCCAGATGTTGCAAAATTGCAAAAAGTTCTTTCCAAGGACCATTCAAATGGTCTGGGAAATTTGAAGAAAACAAACGGTAGTTTTACTATTGACACAAACGAAACACTAAAAATAATGATGGAAACACATTTCCCGGGTTCAAAATCAGTTTTGGAAGATGATGTAAAAGATGCAGAAGTTGTGGAAAATCATAGGCGTTTCAGGACTATGAATGACTATTTATCCGTACCGGATACTATCTTCACCCAATCAAAAGTTGAATGGGCAGTAAATTCTTTCGAACCTTTTAAATCTCCTGGTAAAGATGGTATTTTTCCTGCACTTCTGCAGAAGGGTGGAAAGGTGCTTCTTAATTCTCTTACCAGAATATTTAAAGCTAGTCTGTCACAAGGTTACATACCTACAATATGGACTCAAGTTCGTGTTGTATTCATTCCTAAAGCAGGAAAAAGAGACAAAACAAATCCAAAATCTTTTAGGCCTATTAGTCTCACATCGACCATACTTAAAATTATGGAAAAGATTCTAGACGAATACATAAAATCAAAATATCTACGAAACAATCCTCTCATAAGATATCAATTTGCTTATCAACCCAACAAATCAACGGTGACTGCTCTTCATGAGCTAGTTACAAAAATTGAAAGCACACTTGACAGAAAAGAAATAGCTCTTGTAGCATTTCTTGATATTGAGGGTGCTTTTGATAATGCATCATACAATTCTATTGAAAACTCAATGGTAAAGAGAAATTTCGAGCCTTGGGTAAAAAAAATGGGTTATGGAAATGCTTAATAGTCGAAAAGTATCTGCTGAATTGGGAGAATCATCTATTACAGTAAAGACCACAAGGGGTTGTCCTCAAGGAGGTGTACTTTCACCCTTGATATGGTCGCTTGTTGTAGATGATCTTCTCAATAAATTAGTGGAAAAAGGCTTCGAAGTTATAACAGGAATTGTACCTAGTTCGTGGAAGGAATCGACGGTAGTGCCTATTCCCAAAGTGAACGGTACGAAGGAAGGAAATCTGCATAGACCAATCAATATGCTTAAGCTACAAGAAAAGGTACTTGAGGTAATTGTTAAGAAGCAGCTGATGGAGTTTATTGACAACCACGATATTCTAATTGCTGAGCAATCTGGGTTTAGAAAGAGTCATTCAACTGAGACAGCAATAAATCAAATCTTGAGGGAATGGAAGTTGAACATAGAGGATGGTTGTTATACCGTAGCAGTCTTTCTGGACTTGAAAAGAGCTTTTGAAACGATTGATCGAGTTCAGCTTGTGGAGGTGTTATTTCGTTTGGGAATTCGTGGAACAGCTTTGGAATGGTTTCGTAACTATCTGTTAAACCGGACACAAGTCACCAGATACGGCAAGGAATTTTCGTCGCAAAGGGATTGCAATCTAGGAGTTCCGCAAGGCAGTGTGCTAGGCCCGTTGCTGTTTATCTATATATATAAAAATCTATATATATAAAAATGCAGTGGCATACGTGGGACCGCGCATAACTTGCGAACGGATGGTCCGATTTAGGTCGTCTAAGTTTTGTTCTGTTAGTTTTCACCCAAGGAAGGTTTATGAGGCCTTAAACATGAAGAAATTGGGAGTTTTTTGAAAATCGGGTTTTCGTGCATTTTGAACGGGGACTTGGACTTGACTAGGGACTTGAAACGTCAAAAAACGCAGTAGGCAAAACAAAGTTTGCCGGGTACAGCTAGTATTGTATATAAACGACATGAAAAGATGTTTATTACAAGGAATTTTGAAGTTGTTCGCCGATGACTCTGCAGTATACTGGAGTGGACGTAATTTGGAGGATGTTATTTCTCAGGCTCAAGCAGATTTGGCCCGATTATCGGAATATATGAAAAGCAAGAAACTTTGTTTGAACGTTTTGAAAACTAAATTCATGATAATTGGAAACAAACGAGTTGATTTGAATGTTACACTTGAAATGAATGGTGAACAGATAGAACGAGTAAACTGTACCAAATATCTTGGAGTGCAGGTCGATGAAAAGCTGAATTTTATTGAACATGTTGACTATGTAATCAAAAAGGTGGCCAGAAAATATGGAGTATTGTGTAGAATTAATAAAAGTCTTACGTTTTCGTCCAAGTTAGCCTACGTCAAATCAGTTATTATGCCTCATCTAGACTATTGCTCTACCGTTTTGATATTTGCATCAGACACACAGTTACGAAGGCTACAAAGGCTACAGAATAAAATAATGCGAGTTGTGCTAAGATGCAGCAGATACACACCTAGTTCGCTGATGCTAGATATGCTGCAGTGGCTTTCAGTAAAACAAAGGATTATTTACAACTGTTTAGTGTTTCTCCACAAAATGAAAACGGGAAAACTGCCTGCATATTTGGAACAAGGAGTTCAGTATAATAACGATGTTCATCGACACAATACCAGAGGAGCTGCAGACTTCAGACTTCCACGATATTTGAAAACCACCACTCAGAGATCATTGTATTATAGAGGATTTAAATTTTTTAACTCGTTGCCGCAAGAGGCCAAGGATACGACGAATCTCGCAGAATTTAAACGTTTGAGTATTGATTTTGTTAGAGCACATTTTAATTAGAATATGACGAAGTTAGAACGCTGATGGACATACGCGGGATCGAGACGCAACGAAAGACTTAGACCAACATGACAGAGAAATTACGATTGACATTAAAATTATTATCTACTAGATAAACGTCCGTCCCACTTCTAAGATGCGTATGGGGTGGAAGGTAGGACCTACATAGGCCTAATGGGACCATCAGAAAAAAAGTTATAGGCTTTGCAGATGACCTAGTTATAATAGTTCGTGGAAAATTCGATAATATCATCACAGATAGAATGCAATCTGCATTGAATTACACTTGGCGGTGGTGTCAAAACGAGGGGTTAAACATCAACCCTTCAAAAACAGTTTTGATACCGTTCACTCGCAAAAGAAAAATCACTATGAAAGCTTTAACAATAAACGGAGCTGTCTTACAATATTCGTCGAATGTAAAATTTCTAGGAGTAATTCTAGATGACAAACTAAATTGGAACTTACACTTAGAGAAGGTAATTAACAAAGCCACAGCTGCTCTGTGGATAAGTAAGAAAACTTTTGGAAGAAAATGGGGACTTAAACCAAAAATGATACATTGGATTTATACAGTTATAGTCAGACCTAGGATAGTTTATGCGTCATTTGTATGGTGGCCAAAAACTAAACAGCTTACTGCACAAAAAAAGCTTGAGAAATTACAACGTTTGGCTTGTATAACAGGAGCAATGCATAATACACCGTCAAAAGCCTTGGAGGCGGCTCTTAATAAGCTTCCACTGCATCAATATGTTAAAATGGAAGCTGGAAAGAGTGCACTTAGGATAAGGAGAACTGCTATCTTATTAGAAGGTAATCTTTTCGGGCATCTGAGTATACTGAAAGATTTTCCAATCAATCCATTACTAGTGATGAACGAAGACTGGATGGATAAAAAGCTGAACTTAGATATACCGTTTGGAGTGGTTGATACTGACCGCCAAGTATGGGAATCAGGGGGGCCAAATATCTCACCAGGATCGGTTAAATTCTATACAGATGGATCAAAAATGAATGAAGGCACTGGAGCTGGAATTACAGGCCCAGGGCTTAATATTTCAATACCAATGGGGGAAATGGACAACTGTTTTCCTTGCAGAAATATATGCTATTTTAGAATGTGCATCTGTATGTCTAAAACGAGGATACAGGCATCACGAATATGCATATTCTCAGATAGTCAAGCGGCTTTGAATGCGTCAAAGTCATTCATATGCCAGTCCAAACTGGTGTGGGAATGTATAGGACTGTTGAAAAAGTTGTCCGCTATGAACCAGGTTAATTTGTACTGGGTTCTAGGTCATTGTGGAATAGATGGTAATGAAAAAGCTGATTCACTTGCTAGAGAAGGTTCAGGAGTTCAATTCATGGGGCCTGAACCTTTCTGTGGTGTTTCTAAATGTGAAATACAGTTGGAAATAAAAAAATGGGAACATCAAATGATACAGTCGAATTGGATTGCAACGAAAAATGCAAGGCAGTCAAAACTGTTTATAAAGCCAAATAGTAAAATTACAAACAAATTACTAAATCTAAATAAAAAATCTCTGAGCATAATCATTGGGCTCTTCACAGGACATTGCCCGGCCAGATATCATTTGAAAAAGATTAACCGGTGTCAAACTGATATCTGTCGTTTTTGTAACTGTGAAATTGAGACCTCAAAACATTTATTATGTGACTGTCCAGTATTAATTGTGCGTAGAAGACAATATTTCAACAAGGAAGTCGTAAGTCCTTTTGAAAATTGGCTGGAAAATCCCAATTTAGTTGTAGAGTTCATTCTTAGAATTATACCAGATTGGGCAACTTTGCATCCTCAGCAAACGACGGTTACCCTAAATGGTGACTCGTCATGTGTATGAATGCAAAATTAGACAGGGGTATACCACAATAGATCACAATAATGGTCGCAGTGGTTCAAATCCCAACAAAAAAAAAACCAAATTGTTGAGAGCGTCTGTAATTTCATGTACTGATCAACGCGTATGTCTCTTGAATATTCTGGAATGAATGAAAAGTATTCACGCTCTCGATCTTCTTTCGAAAAAGTGGTATAAACTTCTAGGAAAAAAGTTGCAAAAAGTTTGCGGATTTTTTCCAAGTTGTCACCTGTTTTTTCGTCAAGTTACATTTCCGAAGGAAAGTTGTGGAAGATTTTAGTTTGCTATTCACGAGATGATAATTTTTTTTTTGGGCATGACTATATTTCGAGCTCCGTTTTTGTATTGTATTCTTCAAACGCAAAATTAATGGCCAGATTTAATTGATAGCAAATATTTAAATAGTTTGATAAATTTTCATAGTTGCCATTTTTCTTATAAATTTTGTGAGCTTTCTGCTTACGATTTTCAATTTTTTTTATTTCTTCATTGAACCATACAGGATGTTTTAAGTTGCCATGATGTCTTTTCTTTTTTAATGGTCCTTCAGTCTGTATTATCTCAAACATTTTCTCGTAGAATATGTCAAATGCAACATCGATATTTTCTTCATTTCTTAATAGCGTTTGCCAATCATTATCACTAAGTTTTTTCCTCAAGCTTTCATAGTTAGCAGAACGATAGTCAAAAACTTCTTCAAATTCACAATCTTCAGGTCTGTTGTTGGCATATAGAAAAAAAATATAAAATTTAAGAGCTGTGTGAAAAACTTCATTTTTCCATAATGGGGTCAGTGATTCTGCCACACATAAATCTTCATCAATATTTGTCATTAATAAATCTTTTGAAAAGGGCTAAACTTTTTTAGCCTACCTGATGGACGTTTGGTAGGGAACATAATTAGGCCGTTACAAATATTTATTTCACTTTTTGTCCCACCACTCTTTGGCTGGTTGAGGGGGGGGGATAAAAATAATAAAGCATTTAATCTGAAAAATATTTAAAACTCATCGGATTTGTTAAGGAATTTTCACCAAACCCCGAAATTTTGATAAATATTTTTTCATCTTCCCCCTCAAAATGCAAAATCCAGCCAAAATTATATGAAGGGGGGGGGGAGACAAAAAGTCAAAATATCATTTGTATCAGCCTTACTTATCTTGGGACAAATTTTCATCGAAAACGAAACTGTTTTTTTTTTGTAAATCGACTGAATTTTTTTTCAAATGATTTTTTCATTGTAGGGCTCAATTTGGTTTTCTTTCATTTTTTTTATTTTGAATTATTTTGTGAAAATCACCCATACAACACTTTTTGTGGGAGTAGTCTTTTTTTTACTAAATGCATTTGAAAAAAAATTGCCCTTTTCAAAAGCCAGTCTAGATACATTTTGAAGAAACCAAGTATGCAAAATGGCTTATCTAGTCAAGGTCTACACACCCAGAAAGTTTCATTGTAATCTGAGAAGATGCTGCTAACTCCTAATACGATTTGGGCCAAAATTCGTCATTTCATAAGAGAATACATTCAAGTATTCATTGAAATATAAAAAATGAATTGATTGAATGAATAAGACAAAATCTTCTTGAATAAATGAGACACAATCTCCTAACAAAATTTAATCGAAAAAGATGTTTTTTTGTAAATCGACTTTGAAATTTTTAAAACGATTTTTTTCAATGTAAGGCTCAATTTGGATTTTTTCCAATATTTTTTTCTTGAAACTTGACGTATTTAATGGCAATCACCCATACAACACTTTCTTGTAGGAGTAGTCATTTTTTTATTAAACACATTTGAACAAAAACCAATAAAAAAGTTAAGCCCTTTTCAAAAGATAGTCTAGATAATTTTTGAAGAAACTAAGTATACTGAAAGGTGGCTTGCAGTAATGGCAAGCATAATAATGTTTTTAAATTAACCATGGCAAAACATGATCATCGACCCACCAATGCTTCTTGTGTGAGTTTTGTTTCTTCTCACATCAACCGGTTCGATAGTCAAGTGGTAGCGTGCGAGCCTGGTGATGTCAAGGTTCTTGGTTCGAATCCGGTTGCCAAGAAGAACTTTTTTTTAATTGAAAAGCGAGTCCATGGTAAAATTGAAAACATAATTCTGTTGAATTGAAACGAAACTCAGTCTGCACAAATTTAGTGGCGTTGTGTATTTAAATTGACCCTCAGAATAGTAATTTTCACCGCAAGCCGCCGTTCAGTGTAGTTATTACCGAATCCATGGTAATAGTAGTTTACGCAACAAGGTGCAGAATGAAGATTTTTACAGCACGAGTCGTACATTTAACCAACGAGGCTTGCCGAGTTGGATAATTACGACGAGTGCTGTAAAAATCGAGTTCTGCACCGAGTTGCGTACAACGTTTTTTTGCAATTTCATAAATTATCGCTAGAGGATAGTTTCTAACAAAACTTTTCCATCAAACTGCACACTGATGTTCATAGCCTTGTTTAAGAAAATCTGATCATAGCAGGTTTTACTGTGTAGTTGTCACAATTTTTCAAAACTGCGTCCAGGAAGCATCAAGAAGTTGATCAAAACTGAAAACAGTGCTGTAATGGTTCATTACGCAACGCAAATCAGTGCTGTAATGAACCATTACAGCACTATTTATTTGGTGTGGAAAGTAGGCCTTTTCCTGTCAGATTTGCGTGAGGTAAAACAGCCTATTACGATGAGAAATTGCAAAAAATTAAGAACTGCACCGAATCATGTGCAGGGCACTTGTCTCTCGCACTAGCCAAGAGGACACTGCGATCCATTACGAAACAGCTTTCGCGCCGCAAGGCGCAAGGTCGCCCGACAACTGCCCCCTGGTGCTGGTTGCTTGCCCCACAGTAGCGACGCTCAGTTCTGAAGGCCTGTGCCGCGAAGTGGGGCTTACTGCACGTGGTGTTTTGCAGTCGGGCGCGTGATGGATTCCCCCGGACACCGGGTGGTCTTCCCGTAAGGGGCCACCAGACTGTCGATCGGCAGTGAAAGAATCGAGGTACCTTCGGGACCCGTCTTGAAACACGGACCAAGAAGTCTATCTTGCGCGCGAGCCAATGGTCGTCCTCCGGAGCACCAAAGGCGCAGAAAACATAACTTGAGTTGTGCGGGATTACGGGCGCGGCTCTCTGCTCGTCCCTCCATCCCCGGGTGTTGTAATCGGCATGCGACTACCGGGATCCAGGCTTCACGGCCCCCGGCACCGTGCCACAACATACCGTGAGTGTGCAGGATGTGACCCGAAAGATGGTGAACTATGCCTGATCAGGTTGAAGTCAGGGGAAACCCTGATGGAGGACCGAAGCAGTTCTGACGTGCAAATCGATTGTCAGAATTGGGCATAGGGACGAAAGACCAATCGAACCATCTAGTAGCTGGTTCCCTCCGAAGTATCCCTCAGGATAGCTGGAGCACGCAACGTTTCGAATCCTATTCTTATCTGGTAAAGCGAATGATTAGAGGCCTTAGGTTCTAAATGATCTTAACCTATTCTCAAACTATAAATGGGTACGTACCATAGCATTCTTGCATGATGCTGTTGCAAACGTTGGTAAACGCCGGACCGTCCCCTGTCAGGGCGTGCCACGGCGTAGAAGATATCTGTGTGCTTAGTGGGCCAAGTTTTGGTAAGCAGAACTGGTGCTGTCGGATGAACCAAACGTAATGTTACGGCGCCTAAATAAACGACGCATCATAGATACCATGTAAGGTGTTGATTGCTACAGACAGCAGGACGGTGGACATGGAAGTTGTCATCCGCTAAGGAGTGTGTAACAACTCACCTGCCGAAGCAATTAGCCCTTAAAATGGATGGCGCTTAAGTCGTTTGCCTATACATTACCGCTGGCGCACAAGTGGGGCAGCGCCCCTGTAGCGCGTCTGCCCTTTGAGGCGCCAGCGAGTAGGAGGGTCTGGTGGTGTGCGTTGAAGTGCCTGGCGTATACCGACATGGAGCCGCCACTAGCACAGATCTTGGTGGTAGTATAGCAAGTATTCGAATGAGATCTTGGATGACTGAAGTGGAGGAGGGTTTCATGTCAACAGCAGTTGAACACGAGTTAGCCAATCCTAAGCTCTATGGGAAACCTGATATATATTAAGCATTTAACCAAATACAACAACGTATACCAGCGTGTCGATGCAACCGATACGATATATATTGAATGAGCGAAAGGGAATCCGGTTACAATTCCGGAGCCTGTTGGGTATACGTTTGCATTGGCGTCCCATACCGGCAACGGTAGCGCCTTTGTAATCATGGCAACATGAATCCTTTTCTTCGAGAAGCCAACAAGAGATATCGGAAGAGTTCTCTTTTCTGTTTTACAGTCACACTAGCCATGGAAGTCTTTCATAGAGAGATATGGTTGGACAGGCTGGTAGAGCATGGTATTAAATTGCTGTGTCGATATTCTCTTCTTGGACCTTGAAAGACTGGGGCACGCAAACTCCCAACAGCTTGTACCGAATCCGCAGCAGGTCTCCAAGGTTTAGAGTCTCTAGTCGATAGATTAATGTAGGTAAGGGAAGTCGGCAAATTAGATCCGTAACTTTGGGATAAGAATTGGCTCTGAAGACTGGGATGACTCGGGCTATAATCGGCAATATTACCATGCGTGCCGTACCGTTGACTGAAAACATTCTTGATGCTACTATTTTGGCATTGTAATTTTGACCACGTTTATCTAAGCGGCTTTCAAGTCGACGTGAACGACGATTTTAGAGTAGCTAGTATTAAAACATTTGACACTCTATTTCCAAAACAAAATTATATCTCCAAGACTTAAATACATACATCTCTGATTTTTATATTCGCCAAATTTCCTGAATTTTCTGATAAAAATATAAAACCAGGATAGGTACCACTTTGGTCTCGTGACCATAAAAATGTAAAAAAAAAACTGATACAGGGCGGACTCGATTATCCGGGTTACTCCTAAATTATTTCACCGCGGATAAACGAATCACCCGGATAATCGAGCCATGTTTTTTTCTTTTCTTTTTGATGTTCTTCAATTATAAACACAGAAGCTAACATGCATGACGTTGTAGTACTTAAACTCAATGTCTGGTATTATTATAACCATGTTTTTTTTTGAAAATGAAATTTATACTGAAAAATGTGAAAATATAAATAATAGTTATTTATGTAACAAGTTGCAAAATGATAATGTTTACTATACGAGTAAATTTGTCCAATGAAGCTTGCCGAGTTGGATAAATACGACGAGTGCTGTAAAAATCGAGATTTGCAATGAGTTGCATACAAATTTGTTTGCAATGAAAGAAAAACTTTCATTAGAATATGATCGTTTCCATCAATATCATCGTGCTTCACGGTGGTTGAATGGGACCGGCCACGTGCTCTATCGTGCCTGACAAAAAATTGGATCAAGCATGCCGAGCTCTAACCGTCACAGTTTTTCAAGCCCTAGCCGTGGAAACTGAGGTCAGACTGAGCTTGTCAATCAAACAATTGCATAATGATTCATAACGCACCCGAAATGAGTTGCATTATGAACCATAATGCAATTGTTTGGTAACGTGTAGAAAAATGGCAAGTATGAAATAGAATATTATAGTGCAAAAAAATTATAGTTATAGTTGCAAAAAAAAACAATTTTCAAATAGGCTAAATCCTATTTACAGCTGTTGTATTTGATGTGTTTCACATTTGTTTCTCATAATCTAAAAGTAAAAACAATTTTTTCCCCGGATAATCGAGCCCCAGACAATCGGGCCCCCGGTTAATTGAATCCCCGGATAATCGAGTCCGACCTGCATATTTGCATATTTTTGCACAAAAACCCAATTTGGCCCCTTTAAAGTATTTTTCCTGAAAACTAGAATTCAATAGCTTTTAAACAAAAGTTATGATTTTTTTTGGAAATTTTAAGTTTTGAAAAATCTTGATTTTTTGGACCATTCTATCATAAAATTGGTTACCATAATGACGAAATAAAAAAGTATGGATTTAATTATTTTCGATAAACTACAAAGACTACAAACTCACAAAAGTCCTGTTCAATGAAGTAGGTTGAGCATAGTTGAAGTTGCTGAATCCTACTCTTACCCGTTTGTTGACAAATAAGTAAGAGCAGGATGCAGCAACTTCAATAATGTTAAACCTACTTCATTGAACAGGACTAAAGTTTCACGGCATTCGAAGTTGCACACTATATCGATTTTCTATGGAATAGCTGTATCGGACTATTAAAATGCACCAAACCCGTTTTCCCATACAAACTACTCAACTTTAGATTGTCATATCTCAGTCATTTCTCAATCGATTGTTTCTATTTTTCTGTGACGAATTACAACACATTTCAATTTTTAAAAACTATTGAAAAGGTTTGATGATAGCTATTTATATAAAAATTACAGATAGGTTGAATTTTGTCAATAAAAATGCACCAAGCTAAAAAAAATGTTACAGCAAAAAATGGTTACGTCATATAATTATGGTGTCTTCGGCAAGCATGTTTCTTGTGTGATGACAAATAAATTTGCTGAAGAAACCAACATGATTTTACTACAGCACTTTTTGCTATAATTTTGTTTCACTTGGTGCATTTTTATTGTCAAAACTCAACCTATCTGTAACTTTTGTATCAATAGCTATTATCGAACTTTTTAAAAAATTGAAATGTTTTATAGCTTATCACAGAAAATGGAAACTGTACATAGAGTGGATCAACGTCGTATGGAGAAAAAAAAATTGATTGCATCAACCCGGAACAAAGCTTTTTCAATCTCTAGCAGCGTCCAAAACGACTGTGCAAAATTTGGGAGCGATTGGTTGCGTCCCCGTATTCCGCATTACGATTGACATTTGTATAGCATTTGCTATGGAAAAGCATCAATAATAAAATCTTTCCTACTAACAAAAGAAGCTGTATAACAGCTTGTGGAGCTAACGCTTTTGGATGAAAGCTCTATTAAATTTTTATACAGCAAAAATGTTAGTGGGGTTAAGTTTTTGCCTGACTTTTTTATTATTATTACTGTTCGGGTCTGTCACTTTACTGCGACCAGTTTTTAGATCTATTGTGACATTACCCGTATCCTTAGTGTAGTGCATGTCGCATTACTCTATTGCCATGGAAGGGCAATAAAGTATCGATTTTGATACAGTTTTAGTTTTGCTTTCTTAGAAATTTCTTTCTCTTAGAAAACAAAACAAGAGTACTGATAATTGGCCAAGCATCGGAAACCTAGCATCATTCTTGTTTACCGCTAAATTCTCCCCAGTAAGAAGACCCGGGTTTTAATTAGCAGCAATACCATCCCAATAATCAAACATGTGTTTATAGAGCAACTTTGAAACAAAAAAATAAGTAAGTCTGAAATTTTGCCCAATGATACTTTGGGCCATTCCCTTCAATTTGCTGGGTCGGTGGAAAACATCCATCGGGGTGTCCAGGACAAAAACATTTTTTGAAGGTTTCTCATGCAAAAACTTTTAAAAGCGCATATTGTAAATTATTGCATCTCCTACAAATAGTCACAACTTTTTTGTCTTTGAAGATAGAACCGTAAAATTTTCAGGCGTTTCGAAGTAGTATGCGTAGATGACTGTGTGAAAATTTCATTGAAATATGTTGAATGGTTTTCAAATACAGTCGGAACCCGCTCGTTGAGCGACAACCTCCACCCAACCAACGGATTCGATTCGCTAGTTGGGTGAAGTGACAGCAGCACAAGGGGCGCGCGCATTGTTTTTTTTTTTAAATCATGTTTAGGTTGGAAGCAAAAAGTAAAATTTTTCAATTTGTTTTACATTTAGAGCAAAACTGATACGTTTTGCAAGATACATATATGGCCAATGCGATAAATAATTATTTTCACCCATTTTTAGTCGGTGAAGTGAAAATATAGGTGTTTATGAAACCACCCGGACCAAAATGCAAGCACAAAACGCTTTCAATGATCGACAAAATAAAGATTGCCGATGTTTTACATTTGTTTCGAAGTAATTGAACATATTGTTTTTTTTTAAGAAATATGAAATAGAAATTCTTCTTGATTATCATGAAAGCTTAAGAAACCAAAAACTCATTAGCTCGCCCCTCGGAATTACAGATTGGTTGTCATTTTCAGTTTGACATTGAATTGTGACATCCAGGTACTTTTTAGTTGGCTGACAGCTCAACTAACGGAGCCCCAACTAAAAAGTCACCCAACTATTAAGCCCCCAACCAGCGGGTCATGACTGTAATAGCAAAACTATCATACGCATTCCAAAATACTAAGCTTAGTAGCAAAAGTTCAACAAAATATCTATATTTTTTATATATGTAATAATACATGAAAAATATTTAATTCCAAGCACCTTGAGTCATAATGATGGCAGTACTGTTGAAAACTTGTTTTTCAAATGATGAACAGATACATAGTCAAATACATGAAAGGAAAACACATACACTGCCATTATGTAGCTTTTCAGGTACATATAATAAATATATTAATATATTAATAATTTATTTCAAGAACGTGGTTTTTCGTATACATGTTCACAAGTACAAGTATGCCTGTATTACTAATCCTATAATAAACACAATTATCATGATTGCTGAGCATGTCGGCTTTCCCTAATAAAAATATTTGAATGTTATTTGGTAAGTCAAGAAAGCACTCGAGGATAGGGAAACATCTCTGTTTTGAGGAAAAAGTACAGAAACTAAATTATTTTGGAATTAATATTTACAAGCTCAAAATTAAATAGTATTGCACCTAAGTCAAAGAATAAAAACAAGTTAACTCTGTTAAAGACCTCATAATAACATTGAAATGGGGGTATGAGTCTACATTAAACCATTGTCATGAAGGACACAATAACGAGAACTGAATTCAAAACAGAATTCAGTTGGGCAATATTTGATCAAGGGTAACTTTTCGGTACTAAACATAGTTTCCGGATTATTCCACGATATTTGACATAGCTGTTGGATCTAAATTAAAGTTTGTCTTTGAATTTAATAGCAATATGATGCTTATTGCTTATGCCACCATTTATTAACAAATAACTGATAATAAGTACTGAATGAATAGTTGAAAGAGCGGAGTACTTATTGAAAATGTTTCAACATTAAGCATGAAAATTAGGCTGTTCAGTAGGTTGTCCCAAAAATTGCACATGGTCAAAAAGCTTGGGGGCTCACCCTGCAAATGATAGCTAAGGGTGTTAGAAACAAACTTTTGTATGACGGCAACTTTCAGAAATGACGTTTAGAGGTCGCCCCAGCGAGATTTTTGAAAAATGGCCATTTTTCATAATAAATTTCATACAAATATTTTTACCGTACAAAAATTGGCAATACCTACCATTTTTATATTTTTTGCAGCTTGATATGGATTTAAACTACTTGGGAAAAATAATTAACGACATGTTTTGCAGGTAACTTTTTGATACTGAATTTTTGAATTTACTAAATTTTGTCATTTTTTGATATACTGTTTCTTTTACCCGTCATAAAACGTATCTGAACTTAATGTTAATTTAAAACAATTTCCATAAAAAGATCGGAAATTTTATGAGGAAAAACTTTGCCGAAGACAGCATTGCGTTTTTTTCTATCCGTTTTAGAGTTATTCACGATTTACTATTTAGTGAAATTGGTATTTAAAAAAAATCACAAAAGAACTGCCCAAAAACACATACAAAGTAAAAAATGACGTATACTCAACAAGTTTTTGTTTTGATTGTGTTTAGGAATTATGGTGGCATTATTTATTGAATTTTCGTTTTCGTTGACAAATCCATTATCTTTGATACAGAAAGGTACCTACTAGCGAGAAACTTTATCATTAGGTACCATTTTGAGATGCCTCAGTAGGCCATGGCATTTTTAACGGTTATGTTCTGACAATGGTTTATACGAGCATAATACACAATCAAACGCACGGCACATTTTCTATGCCATTTAGAAGGTGATAAATTCCGCAAAACATGCTGATTTTATTGTTCAATGATGTTGTTCTAATCGTTCAACGATAAAAATGACGTCACTTGTTTATGTCCAAAACTGTTGTTTACCAATAATAGCCTACCTTGTCTTATTGTATGCCGTGTACACTCAGAAATGGGAAAAGTCATAAAACGACTATTTTTCAGTCTCTTGATAGCTAAATGAAGTTTATACATAAGTGTAGCTAAAAACTACGCATTAATAAAATAGTTTTTAGTATTTCACTGCGTAAACTGAGATTAGTTTTTAAACTTCTTAAAATCAGATCCGCGTTTTTTTACGTGCATAATCGAACAAGTGAGTTCGTGAAAATTGTTAAGTGCTTTGAGGTGTTTATAAGATGTTTTGATCATTTCAATTGTAGATATTGCCACTCATCGTAAAATGTAAGATTCTAAATGTGTTATAATATACAGGTCCTTGGTTTTGAACAGCTGATGCGGTTTACTTCACGTTACGTGATCGAGTCTGCACTGAAAGCAGGAGCTACGATGTATAAGAGTATGTATATTCAACTCAAACTGACTCAACTAATTTGTTAAGTCGTTAACGAAGCACAAGCTCAGCTATTTATAAATGTGATTCAATAAATAAAATTATAAATTCTGACAAGCATATGAATAAATAAAATGTTGATATTATTTTAATTGGTAGAAAGTCTAGAAATAAGTCCGAGAAAAACTCAAAACTAATCATTTGATGCATAAAAATCAGACCATTACATCAACGGTCAATTTCACAAAAAATAGTTCTAAATACTAAAAAGTATGCATTGGTATACTAAATGAAATTAAGTTTCTAGAAACTATTTGCTATTTAGTAGCTTAATGCATGAACCCAGTCGAACCTACATTTTGCATGAAAAGTATGCATTAATGACTTTTTTTATTTCTGTGTTGGTAATCAAATTGTTCTAAACTTGGATAACATTACGTTAACTCACTGGTTCATCTCATCCCACACGTTTCAATTTGCCTCGGTGTATCTTATTGTCGGTGTTGATAATACCCCGGACAGACATGTGATACGAGTGTGATTCCTGTACAACGGTACGCAGTGTCAAGAAAATTCTAACAAGACTGACTTGAACTGAGAGAATTTTCAGTATGGCACTCAAGCGCAATTGTACAGTGATTCTTGTATCACATGTGTGTCATAAGTATAAGATAGTTCAAATCAGTAAATGTCAAAAAAGACATGTTCTGTTATTTAGAATGTCTTGAATTGGTATAGGGTATCGCGCCACTTGGGCGGTGGCTTCTATATTCGTCTGTTTTCCACTATAACTCAGTCAATTTTGAACCAATTGACTTGAAATGTTGTACACGGGTAGATACTATACCTATCTCACCACATTCCAAAAGTTGTGTCAATTGGTTCAAATTTGACTGAGTTATAGTGGAAAACAGACGAATATAGAAGCCATTGCCGGATTTACGGGGGGGCCAGGGGGGCCATGGCCCCGGGCCCCCACATTTTAGGGGCCCTCACAAAATCTCACTTCCTGAAAATGTGAAACAATAAAATTTTGGAAGAAAGTATATGACATGTTGTGGTTTTAAGGCTGATAAAAATTTATTTTTTTTTCTGATGTTATTACCCGTTGCAAGAAAATAGAGAGCGAAAAAGGTTCAAAATCGCTAATAGACCTCCGCTGGTATGTTTAATCGTTATGGTGTCTTCTACAATAAGCGCGCGAATTGGCCAAGGAATACTGCGCCGAAAACACCGAAATGATTTTTCTTACAGGCGGATATGTATGGGCGCTTGCGCGTACAAATTTGCGCGCAACGCATAATACATTCCTATTCGGAAAATTTTGGTCGGAATTCAACATTTCAAAAAAATTATTCAAGCAATTTTGAAATTTTCAGATGAAATTCGTCGTGATTTTTTTTAAAAAATCCGATAAGTTTAAAGATTTTGCTTAATTTTCATCAAATACATTATTTTTTTGTCATCCGCCCCCTTGACGAATAAATGAGCACAGTGGCAAAATCAGAATAAAATTTGTTTCGGCATAATTGGAAAGATTATAGCTATCTGTCCTGTGGTTTACACAAACTTTCTCTAAAACTTCATAACAATATTTTATTTGAATAAATAAATCAGTCTTCTGCAATTGCACAAGATGTTTTAACAATAGTCCTGGTAAAAGCTTCATCTGAGTTCTGGAAAAATTTCAAAACTGTGCAGAATGGAGAGCCCAAAAGTTCCTGCTGAATATTTGTAATTATTTCTGTACTAGAGAAACTCTAGCAAGATCAGGAAATACAGACCGAAACTCTTCGAAATAATCCTCGTAAACTTCTGGCAAAAATCATAGGAAACTGCAGAAGAAATTTGAGGAAAAATATTAATAGATCATGAAAATGTTTCATTCGGCTTAAAAATCGTCTTAGATCTCCACCAAAAAAATTCTAAAAATTCTCAAAAAATCAAAAAGAAATAAATTGAAGTCAGTAGCTTCGTCAGGAAATCACTACAGATTATCGCAAAAAATTTCACAAATAGTTACTGTATAATAACTATATTAGAATAAAGGCAATAAGAAGTTCCTTTTTTAATAGCTCTACAGAAGCTCTACCAGAAGTTGATTTCAGAAATTTGTCAAAAATTCTGTTGGGAGGTCGCTAAAAACTTCTCTAACTAAGGATTGCGCTAGAAATTCTGTTTAAAGTTTGCGCAAAAACTACCCCAACGATTGCATTGCAAATTAACTCAAAAATTCTCGAAGATCTCTGGTATAAGTTTTTCTTCAAATTTCTCTGTCTTTCTGTCTGTGTTAAAAATTTTATGCCACGAGCACACTCGCAAAAAAAAACTACTTTACGTAATTTCTTGTATCATTGTTTTTACACTAGAATCAAATCTGAATATAACTTATGAATGGGTAGCATTTTTTTTTTTTTTGTAATATGATTCAAAATCTTTCACAACGACAATAGTACATTTTGTTTGATTTTTTTTTCACGATTTTTTCCATTCTATATAAAATTCTATATAATTCTATATAAAATATATCGTTTAGAAAGAGGGCCACCACAACACTGTGGCCCCGGGCCCCCACATTTGTAAATCCGGCTCTGATAGAAGCCAACACCCAATTGGCGCGATTCCCTACATATTGGTATTCTTACGTAAGATTTTCGTAATTGCGATTTGAATTTGGTATGGAGCAACGTATTCACCTTTATTCACTTTGCCACTGTTTCCTGCCCTGGGCTGTTTCATTGCTCCAGGACTCATACGTCTTCGTGTAGAAAAATAATTGAGAATATCGACAGGAAAGTAAGATAAACGCAAAAATATATTTAACATTTTGTGGAAAATATCTTTAAAAAATCAATAGGCACTACGAAGCTTGTCGATAGAGCTAGCTTTTTAAAATCTTTGCTAGTTAATTTCTATAGGGTAAATGTACCAATAGTGGTGCTATTAGTAGCTCCTTGTAGTAAAATAATTTATAATTGAATAAAATTGATAATACCACAAAATAAAAAGTCTGAAAACGTTAATCGGTAGTTTTTCACATGAATTTGCTAGGAAAAATGTAAAAACTCTTGTTTATTGCAGTTTTTGCTAATAAATCACTTGCACCAACTATAGATACACGGTTCCTATTATTGAGGTAAAATTTAACATTGGTTCCTATAGTGGCGCATCCCATTGAATTCTTATGGGACCCACCACTATAGGAACACTACCACCACTATAGGTGCAAAGGAGGAAAAAAATTAAGGAAAATAATTGTTTTAAATAGGTTTTTCGGCAAATCCTGATCACAAAACTGAATTAATGTTATAAATTAGGTATGATGCATCTATTAAAAATGTCATTGGCAAGCTTCTCGGTCAAAATTGTGCAAAATTGGCACTACCACCACTATTGGTACTACCTCCACTAAGGGGGCTTTTACCCTATGGAGGGATTGAATAACAAAAAAAATCAAAATCAATCAATGATGTCACCATAATTCCATAACACAATCAGGACAAAAACTTGTTGAGCATACGTGATTTTTTACTTTGTATGTGTTTTTGGGAAGTTCTTATGTGACATTTCTAGAAAAATACCTAAATATTCAAATATCACCAAATAGCAAATTGTGAATAACTCTAAAACGGATAGAAAAAACGCAATGCTGTCTTCCTTATAAAATTTCCGATCTTTTTATGGAAATTGTTATAAATTAACATTAGGTTCAGATACGTTTTATGATGGGTAAAAGGCACAGTATATCAAAAATTGACAAATTTTAGTAAATACAAAAATTCAGTATCAAAAAGTTACATGCAAAACATGTCGTTAATTATTTTTCCCAAAAAGTTTGGATCCATATCAAGCTGTAAAAAATATAAAAATAGTGGGCATTGCCAATTTTTGTACGGTAAAAAATATTTGTATGAAATTTATTATGAAAAATGGCCATTTTTCAAAAACCTCGCCGGGGCGACCTCTAAACGTCATTTCTGAAAGTTGCCGTCATACAAAAGTTTGTTTCTAACACCCTTAGCTGTCATTTGCAGGGTGAGCCCCCAAGCTTTTTGACCATGTGCAATTTTGGGACAACCTACTGTTCAGCATAAAGCTTAGGAAAAATAATTTGATAACAATGATTTAAATAGTCTTATCGATTTGCATATGATGTCTCAAAAAATATTTTCTGTGTAATTTGAAACCTCCAAGCATGAGGAAGAGTGATTGATCATTGTTAGGGCGTCGTTTACTAGTAGAATATTTTCAACATAAATCTATATCTTTCGAAAAAAATAACAAATAGTTTTTTTGTAATCCAAAATATAACGCCACGCTCCCCTAAAGCCTTTCGCTTGCAATTTGATACTTAGATAAGACCTTGATCATTTATAAAAAAGTGGAAAAAATGAACATGTATAGGCAAAACCACGTTCTTTAAATAAATAATTAATTCTTAAGTGAAAAGCTACATAATGACAGTTTGTGTGTTTTTCTTTCATGTATTTTACTATGTATCTTTTCATCATTTGAAAAACAAGTTTCCACAGTGACGCCATCATAATGACTCAAGGTGCTTATTATTAAATATTTTTCATGTATCATTATTCAAAAAAATATAGATATTTTGTTGGACTTTCGCTACTAAGCTTAGTATTTTATAATGCGTTTGATAGTTTTGCTATTATTTGAAAACCATTCAACATAATTAAATAAAATTTTCACACAGTCATCTACGCATACTACTTCAAAACGCCTGAAAATTTTATGGTTCTATCTTCAAAGACAAAAAAGTTGTGACTATTTGTAGGAGATGCAATAATTTACAATATGCGCTTTTAACAGTTTTTGCATGAAAAACCTTCAAAAAAATTTTTTGTTCTAGACCCCCCGATGGATGTTTTCCACCGACCCAGAAAATTGAAGGGAATGGCTCAAAGTATCATTGGGCAAAATTTTAGACTTACTTATTTTTTTATTATAAAGTTGTTCTACACAACACACCGTGTCCAGTCTTCGAAGAGTTAGTACATACATGGATCCCTAACCCAATTTGGTTTCCTATGCATTGAGTTTAGCCTTAGATAGTGAGGGTTTTAACTATATGCAAAGTAAAGTTGGTAAACTTAGTTTTATTCAAAGACCGGAAGTCATCACAACACCATTAGCAAGGACTAAATATTATAATGCCTTTAATTACCAGAACACATATTCCAAAATTGAAAAATAGGACGACACTAGATTTCGGTTTGGAAGATCTTTCACTGCAACGTAACCCAAAAAGGCGATCTACCCACGCTACGGGCTCCGTTAAAGATCGAGCATATTTTGAATCCCCTCAATCATTCATCCCTCAGCTCGGGTCGCCTGACACCTTGGATTGCGGTTACCTATTTGGTGGACTTTTACCCCCGGAACAGGTGGTCCGTAGTGCTATTCTAAGCCGGCAGCTACACGGGCATTGCCTGACTTTACCAAACGCATAACTTTTTTTCACAAACGTCGTATCACTTTGCGGTCATTGGCAAAGTTTTTCGGTATCCTAGGCTGTACTTCTTTTTTATCTAGTTCATTTATATGGGGCTCAACATTGGCGTAGCTTTTTCTGTTTTCTTACTCACTCTCTTAACCAAACACGAGAAAGAGAAGGATGAAAGAGGGGGCACATGCCTCCTCTTACATCCTGCTCTTTCTCGTGTTTGTTTACGAGAGTGAGTAAGAAAAAAGAAAAAGCTAGCTACGCAAATGGAACTCACAAGCGCATAATGCTTTACGGAGCCGAAGATCTTTTTGTACTTAATGTATACAAAATACACACGATAATAACTTTTATTAATATCTGTTAGTAACGAGAGGAAGCCAGGGTATTCGTGGCAGCTCGAGGTTAGCAAGTCACAATTTGAGGGATGGAGGGTAAGGATTGGACCAATGGTTTCACTGTCTCAGGTTTCACTGCAGCTCATCCGGGGGCTTATAGCATCTTGCTAGCGTATTCGGTGCCTTGTGGTGGTGATACCATAACTTGTTGTAGGGCTTGGTCTTCTGGATGGCCAAGAGCAGCTTGGTAACAATAAAAGAGCAAAACAGAAAGAGAAACAAACTAGAGAAGAAAACACAAGCGAATTAAACTTTCATACCAGCAGAGCGAAGAAAGTCGAGAAAACATACCATGTATGTGACATCGCGAGTCACCAACACATCTCTCACAAGAACAAAGGGTTTTCTACCTCAGGCCTCGGGTGTCCAAAAGTAGTGCACTGGAGGCGTTATTATCCGGGCCCTGCCAAATAGGTGGTCGATGTCATCATAACCGGAACCGCTCTTAGTACAAACATTTCTCAACGCGAGGTTAATCCTATGTAAATGCGCATTTAGCGAGTAATGGTTATCATGACTCGACATGACATGACATGACTCGAATATATTCTATAGAGTTTAGACTTAGGGTATATGTACCATTCCTTGGCCTAATTTGCAAACCGCCTTGACAATTTTGACCATAACTCATGAAAGCACTAGAAATAATATGTTGATCCTATTACACACTCTAGGCAATTATTGTTTCACTAATTGGAAGTAAACTAACGTTAATATTCAAAAATTTACTTTATTAAGTTGAAAAGATTCGATGCGATGGTATGCAACGTTGGTCTATGGTACAAAAATAGGCCTATGAGTGGATACAACATTGGCCTATTGCTGTCCATGCGCTAGAACCACTTATTATCTCATTTTTTCAATATTTCTACTGAAGTATTATCTCTGTTTGTTCACCAATCTTACTTGTAAATTACATTTTCGGAGCAAAATTTTCAAAAAACTGTAAATGAATTACTTAAACTATAGTTCTTTCTTAATTTATTAACGGTAACAACGCAACCCTATTACACAAGTTTACAAAATAAAACGAAAGTCGCGAACTTCTGTCAACGACCAAAATTTTTGAAGCACAATTTAGTGCTGATTTCGAAACCGACCTTCAAAAAATTTTAAGTAGAACAGTTTTCGAGTTTTAGCTCAATATCGAGTTTTGCAACTTTTCAAAATATGTAATTTACTAAAATTCAAATATATTACGTTTTGTTCAACCAATTTTAAATCTTTTTCCATAAATCAATAGCTGAATACAATACCATTCGATCATCTGAATACAGGTTTTGCGTCAGATTGATAAAAATTCAAGATATTGACCAGTTTTAGGGACAATCTTCTTAAATTTTAGCAAAATTCCCAAAATTTGTTGGAGAAATGTATTTTTTTCAATAAGAAAAAAACAACTTAAAAATTCTTTCTCGACGTTTATTTGACATATCATATGTAGGCGAGTTACAGTAAAAATTTCAGCTCAATCGGATCATTGAATGAGAGAATGAGATGTTTGAAGTGAGCGACTTTGCTTAAAAATAGAACAAAAATCGATTTCAAATCATCAACCTTGTATGGAAAGTCGAAAAAAAAATCCGCTCTACTGTAATTTTTTTCGTTCGCGTTTTCGAACTCAGGGCATGATTCTACACCAAAAATGATCATCAGCTTACCGAGTTCAAAAATGCTGTAAACTAGTGTTATTGGGTTATATTTTTACACTCACCGTACACAAAATCTTTCTTGCTGTTCGTTCTTTCTGGTTCTTACGCAAGCAATGTTGTTGACGTCACTTTACCGGTGTTGTTGACATCACTTTAGTGATGGGCCAAGATTTGTGTACATAGTGAAAAAAATGTGGGTTGGAACTGGATCAGATCACAGTTTCAACCTCAACCCGACTTCGGTCTCGCTTGTACTAAAGTTCATTTGACGTTGTTTGTTTACACATTTTCCGCCGATCCAGTTCCAACCCAGGTTCAAAAACGAATTCGACAATAGTAAGATCAATTAATCCTTCAGCACGCGCGCTGTTGTAAAAAGTACAACACTATCAAAAAAAACCTCGCGCGTCGTATACAACGCGAGCGCGGTGCAGTTTAGGTTGCTTGATGACACGTCCTGAATTGTTAAGTAAAAAAAATCTACTTATGTAAAAAATGCAAAAAAGTGCGTTTTCTTATGCTAAATCCCATGAAAATTTCAATTGCAATGCGGGAACGCAACCAATTCCTCTCAAATTTTGCACACTTGTTTTGGACGCCAAAATGAATCGAAAATTCAAAAAAGCTTTGTTCCAAAAAATCGACCTTGTTGACCAAGTTTAACATACATATTAGAGTGGGTCAACATTGTGTGGAGAAAATTTAAATTTGATCGTATTAACCCGGCACAAAGCTTTTTCGATCTAGGGTCTGGAACCATTTGGGCAGAAGCACCTATTTTGGCCCCTTGTTGCTATAACTAAGTCAATTTTGAACCGATTGATTGGATTTTTGAGACACGATCAGATACGCACAGTATCTTTAGCCATGTTCAAAAATTCAAGTCATTCGGTTCGAAATTGACTGAGTAACAGCAGCAAGTGCCCAAAATAGATGCTCCTGCCCAATCCTAAACAACACTGAAAGATTTGGGAGCGATTGATTGTGTCCCCGTATTTAGAATTGCGATTGAAATTTGTATGGAAGTTAGTATGGAAAAACGCACTTTTTTTATTTTACTCATGAGATCAATTCTTTTGTCCAATACCATGTAACTAATGACGTTAAAGTATAGCCTAGGATATGCCGAAAAACTTTGCTGGAGACCACAAAGTAATCCGACGCTTGTGAAAACAATATTCGCTTGGTAACTGAGGTCAAAAATTGAGATTTCATTATTGATGTTATTCTTTTACATTTTGGATGTTATGCACCTCCGGGCAATCTGTACGATATAACTTTTTTCACAAGTGGCCGATCACTTAGCGGTCTTCTGTAAAGGTTTTCGGCATATCCTAGGCTATACTTTAACATCTTAGTTGGTTAATATATGACTCTCTCTATACAAAAAATCATATCTCAAAAACTAAAAAACATACATCTCTGATTTTAATATGTTACGCCAAATTTCCTGAATTTTCTGATAAAAATATAAAACCAGGGTACCTCTTTGGTCCCGAGACCATGAAAACGTGAAAAAACTAATATATTTGCATATTTTATAGTACTCTTTACATTTTGGCCCCTTTAACGTATTTTTTTTTTGAAAACTACAATTCAATAGCTTTCAAACAAAAAAAAAAAAGAAGTTTAAAATCAACTGGTCAACTGGTTCAAAAGTTACGATTTTTTGAAAATTTTTAGTTTTGAAAACCCTAAATTTTTTGGACCACCCTATATGAAAATTGGTCACCCCAATGATGAAATAAAAAAAAATACGGGTCTAATTATTTCCGAAGAACTACAAGCCCACCAAGTTTCACAACAATCGGAGATGCGCTATATCGTTTTTCTATGGAATGGCTGTATACCTACATGTATATAGTCTTAAAAGCTGTAAACCAAAAATAACAATTTTATTTACATTAGTTATCTGATGCATACGAGGATGTTGAAGAACAACGGCAGGCGGTCGGGGAATGGAAGCGTAAGGCGCAAAAAATGACCAACGAAATGAATGACTTACGCATGCTGTTAGATGAGCAGTGCAGTAGGAACAATTCGCTGGAAAAACGTCATAGAAAGTTCGATTCGGAGTTTCAAGCTTTACAGGTGAATATGTTACAATAGTAGATAATAAAAAATAAAAAATAACTTTCGTCTTTTCTATTTTAGGACATTGTTCGTCAAGAAAGACAGGCTCGTGAGCGACTATCCAGAGAGAAGGATTTCCTTTTTGCTGAGAAATCAACGCTTGAACAAAATCTTTCGGTAAGTGTTGATATTTTGTTCGAAAACATTTTTATAATATTGACAAAGCGGTTTATTGGATATCGCATACCTTTAACTTATGCAATCAACAAAAATATGTTTTTTATACCTATCACATTTGACCATGTATCCATCATCTCTTCCTCTGGTTAATTTTTCATGATCCAAACTGTTTAGTAGGTGTACTCATAATTTCCGACTCAGTCCTTACGATCCATATAGGCAAACTTTGTTGGATATATCTGGTGTTCGATTTGAATGGTCGTAAGTCTGTAGTAGCTGCCAATGCACTTTTTCGTTATACCTCAGTCAATGGCTATCGGAGATGAACCAGCCGCGAACTGAAAATCTCCTTAGTACTTGAAATACCAAGGGTCCGAAAAAAGTCGGAAGTCTAACTTTGACAAGGCATATTTCGGCCGTTTTCATTCGATTTCAAATCTTTTTAGTAATGGAACCAGATAGGTTTCAGTTTTATGAATAACGTCCATTTTGAAGATGTCAAAATAGATGCATCTACCCAAAGTTATTAAGCAAAAGGCACTTCCTATTTTTACTTCGATCATTATTGTAGCGCTTATCTTTTATTAGTAGGGTCCTGCGGCGGTCGTACGCTCGCAAGGCATACTGCCGCATGACAGTCGCAAGGCAAAACAAAAGAAAAAGTGATCCCGCCAAAATCAAAAGCACGTGGGTTTCGCGAAGTGACAGATGTTTTTGAATGTATTTGTGCAAGAGTAGCTCAGTGGAATGAGTGTTCTTGCTGTCAAACCCCATATAGTGGAATAGTCTATTTTATGAGGCTAGTCAAACGGCAGAAGTACGCGCTCTGATGTTTACGTTTTTAATCATCATCCGGTTGATGATGGTTAATGACTGCGCGCAAGTCAAGCGTAGTTTTTGAAACTGGCTAAAACAATAATTAGAAATTTTTATTTATTTATTTTCTTCGCAAGTTAACGAGTCAATCGCAACGAAAAAAATACCTGATTATTTATTGAGTTTTGTATTGCTTCTACGACAGCTTTTGAGCTTTTTTTGGCACAAATTTCTCATATGTCCAATTAGTCGAACAAGTACCTTTTCAAAAATTACGCGAAATTCCAGCAAAACAAACGTGCGTGGACTTCTGTCAGTTGACGCCGCTGCTGCGATCAGCTGTTCTGAGACGTCTCGTAAAATGGCTTATTATATACTTTTAAATCTTGTGACGCTGTCATGATTAGTGACTGTCGCGCTAATATCAGAAGCCAGAGGCAGATAATCGCCATATTCTGATTTTTCCTGAGAGGCATAATAAAATAAAATTTAAAGCGATGACATATGTTTTTTTTTCGACTCTTAATCATGTGTACTGTCGGAGTGAACATGTTTATTCAGTGATTTTTCAGTACACTGATACATATTTCAACTTACTGAAAAAATAACCAAAAGCCCCATTTTTTTATAAAATAGACAATACATAAAAATAAGCGATGACATAGGGGGATTAGGGACATAATGGACACCCCTGTTTTTGCCGAAACCGTTGACTTTTATGTTAAACGTTTGATGCATAAGTGTAAAGGAACAAGTCGTTGTTCTATTTTTCATAAGTACCTTTTATATTCCTCCAAATTAACTAAAATATCATTGAAATTGAAGTAGGTATGTGTTTCATATGTTGGATTTCTTATAATTTCGAAGCAGCAGCAAATAAGGTATTACGAGAGTTTGCGTGTGTCCACCATAAAACAAGTGAATTGTTAGCTTAGGGAGCGTCCATAAATTACGTCACGCAAAAATTGCCCATTTTCAACCCCCCCTCCCCCCTATGTCACACTTTTTGTATAAGAGCTCTGAAATTTTTGTATGGATTGTCACACTTTACTGAACCCCCCCTCCCCCCTAAAAGCGTGACGTAATTTATGGACGTTCCCTTATCTACATGTATACGCAGATTGAGCAATAGATGAGTATTATATTTTTGATCAGAATTTACTCAAAATAGCAATTTCAATGTTTTAGTCGATTTGGGGCGAAATGAACACTGACAATTATAAATGGATGTACGCGCGGTGCATACTGTTAGGCGTTTTAGAGAGTTTGAAAAAAAAACAATCCGACTATTTTAGCCTAAAGTTTATTTAATTAACTTTGATGTTATGTAAACTTGTTTAACGTGGAGTATTGTATCTGTGGTATTGATCTCCGTAGGCAAAATACTTAACTGGTCGATGTTATCAAAGATACAGCATAAAATATGCAGGGGTGTCCATTAGGCCTCGATGGGTGTCCATTTCGCCCCGTACCGTGATTTCGGATGAAATTGATCAGTTGGGTGAAATTGATCGACGTGAGGGCAATTTTTATTTGTCAAAAATTAAGCTTTGAACTTAAAATAATTTGTTGAAAATGACCATCATCTGGCTCAAGGGTTATTGATTGATGAGTTTACATGTTTTACAGCTAATTTGTCACATATTTCTATATTAAATTCAATATTTTCCGAAACTGCATGTTTAACGAATTTCAAAGACACTTTCAAACTTTTGTTACCGTAGCTGTATCGCACATGGTGTAAATATTTGAATGAATGTCCATAGCTGCCAAGTATTCACTAAACCCGATTTTGCCATCAAAAGTTCTATAAATATTGATATTTATGCATAAAATTGTACTTTTTCTAAAGTAATGACATATTCAGAATGAAAATTACATACTTTTAGGCGTTTTCGTTAGATTTATTAAACTTAAAATTTAAATAACTAAGAATTTACTAAAAACTTATAAGTTTTACAAAACTTTTCGCATTCCGGGGTGGTTAATTAAGGTGAAAAAAATATTTTCAGCACTTACAAAAACATTTCACAGGCTGATCAATTTCACCCCGAAATTAAAATTTCTGATGTTTTATTTTAAATGATATTTATTGCAATAAAATGATTTGCAATAAAAGTTTCAATCTCGTTGACTGATGAAACTCGTTGTCGTACTTGTTTTAAAGCATTGAGTTTGACTATATCGATAAGTATTCAAACATTAGAAGCCAAAAACTGTGAAAAGTGATCAATTTCACCCAAAATCACGGTACCTTTCCTGCCAGCCCCAAAAAACACACGATTTACAATTCGATTACAATACGATTTCTTCGCAATAATGACATTCTGCCTGCTGTAAATGATTGAAATACGTAAGAAACAAGTTAAAGTTGTAAGCCAACTGATAATATGTTAAGTTTTTGTCTTTTATACAGGCCTAGAGTTTTTTCATCTTTTATTGGGTTGTTTAGTTAATAAAATATGGCTATTTTCTATAGTCTAATGGATAGACCTCATTTTTCTGAGTATGACGTGATTTTATTGGATTCCAGTAATTTTGTTTTGATGGATAAAATAACAAAACATTTTGAATTTTCGTGAATAGAATGACAGTTCAATCGATAAAATGACAGTTCGACTCGAACAAAAAATGTTTCCCATTTAAACTTTAAATGCATTTTTAAAATAGTTCCCGCACTCCAAAAATTATAAATTATTATTTCGACTAATTTTTGGGTGGAGAATGCAATTATAAAATAATCCGGATACCCCTGAAGAACCCAATTGTTAGTATAGGATTTTGCTGGATATATTTGATAAACAATAGAAATTTGCTTATTACACTCATACTGAAATACCATATGTTTTACGAAAAATAGTTGACAAAACTAAACTTCAAACGATGACGTATAGTTTTTTAGCCTTGAATTACACTAGTTTACAAAATAAAACGAAAGTCGCGAACTTCTGTCAACGACCAAAATTTTTGAAGCTCAATTTAGTACTGATTTCGAAACCGTGCGTCAAAAATTTTTAAGTAGAGCACTTTTTGAGTTTTAGCTCAATATCGAGTTTTACAATTTTTAAAAATATGGAATTTACTAAAATTCAAATATCTCGCGTTTTGTTCAACCAATTTCAAATCTTTTTCCATAAATTAAAAGCTGAATACAATACCATTCGATCATCTGAATGCAGGTTTTGCATCAGATTGATGAAATCCAAGATATTTATTTATTTTTTTAGATATTGGCGAGTTTTAGGGACGATCCCCTTAAATTTTAGCCAAATTTCCAAAAATATATGAAGAAATGTATTTTTTTCAATAACAAAAAAACAATCTAAAAACTCTTTCTCAACGTTTATTTGACATATCATATGTAGGCGAGTTACAGTAAAAATTCAGCTTAATCGTAGCATTGATTACGGAGAATGAGATGTGTGAAGTGAGCGACGTTGCTTAAAAATAGAACAAAAATCGATTTCAAATCATCAACCTTGTATGGAAAGTCGAAAATGTTTCCGCTCTACTGTAATTTTTTTCCTACACCAAAAATGACCTACATCAAAAATGCTGTAAACTAGTGTTATTTGTAGCAGTAAGTCTCCCAACTTGAAGAATAATAGTGATGTTTTTAATACAATCAAATTTTGTTTCACTTAAAAAACTACGAAAATATTACATTTTTCACACAAAGTGGTTAACGAATAAAAACTGTAAGCAATGTGTAGCGACCTCGCGAAGGTTGAAAACATAAATCATAAAGTCGGGCGAAGAGAAAGTAGATTAAGAGAGTGAGTCAAATGGAGAGTGAGAGTCTGTAAAGAAAAGGGAAATATAGGAAACTGGTGAAGAGTGGAACTGAAATAAAATCAGAACTGTTTAGACTGGCAAGAAGTTGAGACGTGTTTTATTTGATACTGGAAGAATATCGTTATCCTCAGAAGTGGACTTATCACAATGCATTGTAGTTCTTTTCCCTTTCAATTATTCTTGAATGAGTACTGGGCATATTGATTGATGCACCAAGCGATAAGAAGAAGAAGTTTTGACATCCATCGACCAATCAGCGACGAGGATCTCATCGATGGCACACCGCTTGGATGTCAAAACTTCTTCTTCTTTTCGCTTGGTACATCAATCAATTTGATGAAAAATAGTGACGTTTTAATGACACTCTTAACCCGGGAGCGGTCGCATCGTGTACTGAGTATACGCACCATGAAAAAAGCACGCTTGTGGATCACAGTATGAGCGTGGTCGAAGACGCGTCTGCTCTAGGGTTAATTTATTTTACTCTAAAAACCAAGGAAATGCCATAACTTTCATACAAAATAATATGTTCAATGGAGTAATGTTTTCCGACCCCGAATTCACTTCGCTCGAACTCCGCGGGCCGACCTTCAACGTTTAGAGTGGACTGTGTACACTGCACTGGGGACCAACACACGCGTGGGGTTCACTGGGGAACTTTCGGACTGGCACTAGATTCGTTCGGTACGCAGAGCTGATAGGTTTCAAAAGAGCTGACTTGACTACGGGAATTGTCCAATCCAAATTCCTGTGTGGTAGTGGTTTGTGTTCAGATTTCCCGTGTTAATCTATCTGTAAGAACTTTGTAAACATCTTTTGTTCTCACGTATATGGATAGGCTTGCATTAGGTTTCGTGAGACATTTTTTGGACAACTCAATGATGGCTTACTTTTATGGGGCGCATGATACAAGTATTAGTGACGTAGTCCTACATGATAGATTAAGCTAGTACATAGAAGTTATATAAACGAGATACAATGAAATACAATCATTCAAGGCCAAAGTGGCTTTCTCTTCGTGGGATGTTAGTAAATTTACCGTTATGATGATCTTTTGTTTTAATTTCATTTAGGGTTGAGTGGTGGGTAACTCTCGCTGAGACCGTCCCACTATTTACACCATGTCTTCAAAAATGTTTAAGGTGGCGATTTTATGAAAGTCCTCCCCAAAAAAGTAAGGAAAATGCATTTGATTAATCAAATTGGTGGACCCCCCGTTAGTTAGAGCCACAAGCATTTTGGTGAACCCCTCGATTTTGGTCAATTGTTGGCTCATTTAAACCGTTATAACTCGAAAGTTTCGCCAGAAACCACTTTAAAACTATAGGTTGTTGGAAAGAGAAAATATAGAGGTACTCTTTACTGTTATAAAAAAATTGGTCGGCCATATTGATTTCGGCCGCCATCTTGAATTTTTGTACCAAAACATTTTTTTCACCATGTTGGCAACCACCGATTTTCAAATTTCTTGCGTCAATCGAAAGCTGGGACATTTTTACACAACATATCAAAAATTTAGAGATGTATCTTTTTCCTATCAAAAGTTATCTGCACTTTTGTAAATCATGACACGTTTTCTCCATACATTTCCATGCGCACCGGCAATAACACGCAACAGCATCAAAGTTGGCGCCTGCTTGTATACACAAACGCACCTGTAGCAAAATTAGGGCAAATCGGAGGATCGTTCTCATTTTTAACTGTTTCTCAACGATGCGGGCATTGCTTTTTAAACTTTTTTGTGTTTTGAAAAGCTGAAACTTTCAACTTTTCATTAGTGGATTCAGATTTAGAATAAATGTTCGTAAACACTGTGAAATAATGCTGCATTTATATAAACAATCGGCACCTGGCCCAGTGCGCAAAAGTGGCATGATTCACAAAAGTGCAGATAACTTTTGATAGGAAAAAGATACATCTCTAAATTTTTGATATGCTGTGTAAAAATGTCCCTGCTTTCGATTGACGCAAAAATTTTGAAAATCGGTGGTTGCCAACATGGTGAAAAAACAGTTTTGGTATAAAAATCCAAGATGGCGGCCAAAATCAATGTGGCCGACCCAACTTTTTATAACTGTGAATAGTAGCCCTATCTTTTCTCTTTTCAACAACCTATAGTTTTTAGGTGGTTTCTGGCGAAACTTTCGAGTTATAACGGTTTAAATGAACCAACAATTGACAAAAATCGAGGTGTCCGCCAAAATGCTTGTGGCTCTAACTAACGGGGGGTCCATCAATTTGATTAACCAAATGCATTTTCCTTACTTTTTTGGGGAGGACTTTCAGAAAATCGCCACCTTAAACATTTTTGAAGACATGGTGTAAATAGTGGGACGGTCTCAGCGAGAGTTACCCTGGTATAAAACAAGGTAGCAATTCATGTTCTTAATAGAAATTCAGTTGTCAGCTAGAACTCGACTGGTTCGGTCAGCTTGTTGCTGTAGAGCAATCTTTCGGTATCGCTATTATCTGCAATGGCTACTATACGAAAAAATACAATAGTTATCGACTTCAGTGTGCTTCCAGTACGGCCGAATACAGGCACTATTGAAAAATTCCTGTGCAATGAGCTTAAGATTGAGATGACTGACATCAAAAATCTTCAACTGCATACAATTCGAAACTGTGCGTTCATCGAAATGCGCAGTTTAGAAGCAGCCGAACATTTGGTTGCTTCACATCTCCTCAAGCATTCCATGTCCGCGGGGAACAAAAAGTTCAACATCCCCATATACATGGAAGACACGGCTATAAACGTTCGCATCCACGATCTGCCGCCAGGGATTCCTAATGCAGTTGTCGCCGAACACATGAAGGAATACGGGAAAGTTGTTTCAGTCGCACGTGAATTGTGGAAAAAATTCTTCGTGGGAATCCCAAACGGTGTTCGGGTGGTGCGAATTGAACTCAACACGCACATACCGTCGTTCATCAAAATCCAAAACCAACTTACTACTGTGTCATACCGCTCACAAATACCGACCTGCAGGCAGTGTGAAAGGAAGGCACATCCAAATCTAAAATGCTCGGAAGCTGCAGCAAAACAAAAACAAGACATCGAAACGATGACCCAACCATGCGACATACAATCAGACCAACGAAAACGGCAACCTACGAACGCTGTAGCTGACAACCCGACGAAGATGGATCTCACAATCGAAAAGGAACAATGCACCTCCAGCCAACAACAGCCGAAACGAAACGCTTGCCAGTTGAGTTCAACCGAAGTACGTTCTCCACCACTAAAAAAAGCCTCTACAGGTCCACCAAATAAGTGTGATGCGCTGTGCGAGACCAACGACGACGACAACGGTGACGAACGCGAAGCAATGAACACTGCGGACACTGATACAGATTCAGACTCAGGCCCGGACCCAGCGCGAGATGACGTCGACGGGTGGCTACTGAAGTTCAGTAAACGGTCAAAGCGGCAGGATAAACTAATAGCAAAGTATTGTTATCGATCAAAAAAATGAATTGTAATGAATAATTTGTATTTAATTTTTTTTTGACACGAATGCACTGTTAGTGTAAAGTGCCGGTAATAAAACAAAAAAAAATAGAAATTCAACATCCCGGCCGCCAAAATGAATTAATCCCTCATCGTCTGGCACCGGACGATTCACTACGCTCTGCGGAGCGGTTGCGAGGTCAGCGTCGATTTCCACAGGTAGAAGGCAAAGCTTGCTAACTGCCCTCTGTGTCACTCCTGCGGCTGTCCTTACCGACACAACTCTAACCATTCCATCCTTGCCCGGATGAACTTCGACGATCTTCCCGATGGCCCACTTCTGCGGAGGCAAGTTTTCGTCCTGAAGCAAGACGATCGTGTTATTCACCAAATTGGCTGAGACATCCGTCCAACGGTAGCGATTCCGAAGGTTGCTGAGGTAGTCTCTGCTCCATCGACTCCAGAAGTGCTGCGACAAGTTTTGAACTCGCTGCCAGCGCGACAGCCGTTTCTCCGACACGTGACCAAGGTTTGGTTCCGGCATGGCGATCTGCGATCTGCTAACCAGAAAGTGTCCAGGAGTCAGGGTTTGCAGGTCCTGTGGATCCTCTGACATTGGTGATATGGGCGGGAATTCAATGCAACGTCGCTTCTATCTGAATCAGTACAGTACGGAGTTCTGTTTCAGTGAGCAACGCGTTCTCCACAACACGACGAAGATGGATTTTTATGGACTTCACCGCAGCTTCCCAAATGCCACCCATTGACGGCGATCTAGGCGGTATGAAGTGGAATTCTGTTCCTCCGTCGGCGCACTCCTTCGTCACGGCGTCTTTGTGTGCTTGAGAAAGGAACAGTCGACGTAATTCACCTAGCTCACGCTGCGCACCGACGAAGTTGCGACCGTTGTCGCAGTAGATGTGATGCGGTTTTCCTCGCCTGCTAGTGAGATCTTGGACTAAGTCTATGTATACCGCCTTGACTCCTAGACACACGTAGACGGCGACGCACACCTTGACCGAAGCCGCCTTGCGATTCGAGTGGCGCACGTGAAGAGGTCCAGCAAAGTCGACGCCAATGTTGTCAAATGGAAACGATCGGTTAACCCTCACTGGTGGCCCATCTCCCATCATTTGCTCGAGCACAGGTGACGCACTGATGAACGACAGATCGAGCGAGATTCCGCCCATTGAGTGGCCAGAACCGTTGGCGAAGCGACGAAAGCAGCAAAGTCGGTCCACCATGGAGCGTTTTTGCATGTTCCGAAACGGCGATAAGCCGCGTCAGGTGGTGTTAAGCCGGGAGTACGATGGGATGTTTTCATCAACGGAGAGCGCAGAATGATGGAGCCGGCCGCCGACTCTTATAACGTCCTGGACTAGCGATGGCTTCAAGAACCGCAGCTTTGGCTTCTTGCTAACGGGAAGCCCTTTCTCAAGCTGCGCGATCTCCGGACCAAAGTGTTCATCTTGCACACGACGAACGAGACCGACGAGCGCGTGATCGATTACCGCGGACGATAACGGACCGGTAACGCGATCAGTCACTTCGCGACGAGTATTTTCACGGAACCGATGCCCCCACGCACAAACTCTCAGCAAATGACCAAACTGCGAATATCGGTCGTTAATGTCTTCAGTCTCTGCAATTATGGGCAACGCAACAGTTTTCCGCGGCTCTTACTCTTCACTTTGTTCACTATTTACCATTTTTCCGGCCACTGTAACGTAGACAGCCTGAGCCATCTTGGCCCATGCCACCAGAAAGTGCACTCCGTCAAATCCCGAAGATTGACGCCTCTCGATATCATATCCGCTGGGTTATCTTCCAATGACACGTGATTCCAGACGGCTGGCGATGTGATCTCTTGTATCTCCGCCACTCTATTCGACACAAAGGTTTTCCAGGTTGATGGGACAAAAATTGATGTGCTCTTACTAACTAGCTCGAGCAAGTGTGCTAGCAAGAGCGCAGCGGAAAGTTCCAATCGCGGAACCGATTTGCTATTGATGGACGCAACACGAGTTCAACGGTGCACTTGTTGTTCTCGTCAACTGACCGGAGGTAGATGCACGCACCGTAGGCTAGTTCCGACGCGTCACTGAATCCGTGCCACTCAAGTCGATAATAGGGGTACTTTACTACAGCGCGAGAAACCTTGAAGTACCTGATGAAGGTTATGCTGTCTTGGAACTCCTGCCAATCTTTCCGGAAACTTACTGGCAACGGCGCGTCCCAGTCGAGGTGTTGCTTCCACAGCGACTGCATCAATATTTTCGATCGAACAATCGCAGGCCCAAGTAACCCAAGGAGCTCGCACAAACTGCACATTTGGGATCCCGAATAAAAAATACAGTAGAAAAACCGAAGTTGTATTGTAACAGTACTATTTAGAACCATATTTTTACAATAGACACCACTGTAAAAATAAAAAATACAAAAACAATAAGATGTAATGTAGACATTATACCGTGAATTGTAAATAAGATTTTTACAATATATTATACAGGTTGTTAAGTATCGTAACAATATAAAAAAAATATTTTTCTCCATATATATTTTTTTGCAAAACCATACATTTTATTGTTAATGAATTGTTCAAAATACTGATACGTGGGTTTAAATATACCGTACATTGTATGGTACATGAATGGTTTCAAACAATAAAATGTACCGTAAATGAATTGTTTTTAATTGTAGTTTCACTACTGGTTATACATTCAATCAAATGGTTTTGGAATGGTTCTCTTTTGTTATGTTGTATTGTTTTACATTACATAAACCATATATTGTTATATTATCTTGTCATTTTCCTCCTGTTAATGAACACTTTGAGCGGCATGATGGAACTATGCCGAGCACGCTAAGTGTTATTAGACCACTAATGTAGTTGCACGAAGTGGATGACGAGGTACATAAGTATCATTACAGCGTGCTCACCATTATTGCAATATTGAGGCACCAGTTTGACTAAAGTTTGAAATACATAACAACTCATGAGAAAACTGTCAAGTTCGATTCAAATATAAGTTAGGTTAAAAAGCGAACTCGCAGACGAACATATGTTAGAAGTCATTTTAGTGTTCAGTCCAGTCCATATGTTAAAGATGGCTCTACGTCAAAGATAAAGTTTGTCAATCGCCATTTGATTCGATTGTGGTCGAAGGCAAGTTCACATGAGAGAAGAGGAGAAAACTCGCCTAAAGGCAAATACAGAAAGAATAGTGTTGAACTCATCCACTGATTCACGGTAATCTGACCTGCATCTTTCCGAGTTGGCCTACATTCGTATTTCTCTCACCTAGCCCGCCATATCTCTTGGACCCCTGCTTGGACCTGCAGTTCATAGGACATCTGGTTTACCACTGATTTAAACATGTTATTGACATTAAATTGATGTTTCAACTTATTCACCTTTTCTCTTTCCTTTTCTTTGCATCAAAAAAGTCACAAACATCAACAAAACAAAGCACGGAAAAAATCTTAAACCGAATAAATAATTAAAAATTCACGGAAAAATAATGTTTCGGAAAAGTGAATGGTTCAAACATAAGAAAAACAGTATAATATATTGTTACATAAAATACAATGTAAATGTATACTATAGCGAACCATTTCATTACAATACACTTTATTGTAGCTGGTACACTGTATGGTGCAGGAATGGTTTTCACCAAACACGCTATGGTTAGATAAAACGGTTCGTTTTGTCAGTTTGGGCAACTTGAACGAGAGTTTATCGCTTGCCGGTTCACAAAGCAGCCCAAGAGCAGATATCGGGTTGGTTTCATCGAGCTCCAGCAATGCACGCGTTTCCCTCAACTCTTCCGGAATGACATCGAGGACCACCTGACAGTTCGATGACCCTCCAGCGCGAAGCAACCCGATCATTTGCCTGACAATTGTTACCAGCTCCTCGTCATCGCTACAGCCACTCAGAAGATTTTCCATGTAGAAATCTTTCCTTGCAATCGGTACCGCAAGCGGGAAGTTCTCCTCTTTGTCTTCGGATAGCTGCTTCAGCACCCGTGTCGCCAAAAAGGGAGAATTGTTCAGACCATATGTTATTGTCGCTAACTGATAGGCTTTCAGAGGATGTTCTGAATCAAAGCGAAACCAGATTCTCGAAAGCGGTTGATCTTCGGGGTGAACTAGAATCTGCCTGAACATCTTTTTAATGTCGGCAGTGATTACGAAACGGTGCATACGGAAGCGAACAACTATCTCCACCAAGGCATCTTGAATCGTTGGGCCAGCTAGCAGGACATCCCCTGATGAAAAATATCATAAAAATACAATCAATTTTATTGTTACAACACCATTTTTTCGAAAAATATTTACCATTAAACATATTGTAATTTGCACAGCACACTCACCATCACCCCTATTGTTCTATACCATTCAATGAATGGTAAATGGCAGTTTTACAATAAAAAATGGTGGTCGTTAAGTATCTTAACCATAAAATTTTGAGAAAATTTTCATACATTTTTTCGCGAAAAACAGTAGAATAGGGTAATACGCTAATTGTTGAACACTACCCAAATGTTGAACAGTTTCTGAATATTTTATTATAAATCTTACTTAAGTAATTTCCATCCAACGTAAACGTATGATGTAGATGCATATACATGTGGGTCACGATATAGCTCAAATTAAGTTACAAAATTATACATAATTTACGTAAAAAAAAAAATGATTGAAAATTTTGTACCGCTGATGACACGAAAACTGCACAATTCTTAAGATTAATTTTAAGAAATTGCTGTTACGAAATAAGCTTTGTGGGAAAATCGACCACAAATATCAAAGGCACACCATAGTTGCAAGAACTGGAAGGATGTCCTTAACAGTTTAACATTGTTTAACATCACATTTTCATTGTAATTTAATTTGAAAAAAATAATTTTCTTATCACGCTATCATCACGCATCCATGATCCAATTGTTGAACACTGGCATAACCTACAATGTTAGCATGACTGCTAGAATTTTTTTCCACTTTACCTAACCGTGCATTTCATGGGGTTTCAAGGGCGTTCCAGGGATGTTCTAGGGGTGAAACAGTGGGCTTCAGAAAGATTCCAGTGGTTTTCAATGGGCTTCAAGGCCGTTCCAGAGGTGTTCAAGAGGAATTCAGAGTGTTAAGGGGCTCCCAGGAGTATTTTAAGGCGTTCCAGGAGGCTCAGGAGCAACCCATGGGTTTTCAAGGGAGTTCAGGGTCGTCCCATGAGTGTTTTTGGGGGTTGAGTGGGTCCCATGGGATTCCAGGAGAGTTTCATGGGCTTTTAAAGGCGTACTTTTCTTCTATCGTTTTCGCTTCTAATTAAATCTTCTCAGCCATTTTTGCATCTGGTCATGTTTTAAATGGTTTCAGTCCATTAGAGCTCTCTTCAAATGTGCGATTACTTGTCATTTAAATGAATTGTCACTAGCTCGGACTAGCTGGGCACAAAACACGAAAAACCTGGAAAAAATCCGCCAGAGTGAAAAAATATCGGATGTCGGGTTAAAATCGGGTCAAATTTTTTCAAATGTCGGACCACTGTTGGGCTCACATCGGATAACTGTTGGGTCTATGTTGGGTTTGGTTGCCAACATAAAAACAGGTGAGTGATAGGTTGACGTCGGGTTATACGTCATCAATTACGAACAAAGCTTCAACCGTTCAACAATTGGCGAAAACCGTCCAACATTAGGATGAGCTAGCTTAAGGAAGCGTTCAACATTTGGGTTACAGACTTCCCATACAAATGTTCTATTTTCTCTTAGAAAATCGAATTTAAGGGATTACAAATTTAATGGGCAGTATAAGCGATAAGTAGATCTAGACGTTCACTGGATATTTTTCAACTAAAGTGGAATTATGCACGGAAAAACAAACGAACCGTTCAACAATTGGCGAATTACCCTATATTGTGTTTTTATGAGACATTTTTAGGGCATTTTTCAAAAGAAAACAATATATCCTAATGTTTTTTCATTGTTCTTACAATACAAATACAATAATCATCACGTCAAATGAATCGTTGTTACAATAAAAATACAATAATTTTGTTGCTATTTGTAAGCAGTTTTCGCTGATGAAAACCCATAGAATTTATATTTTCCGCATTAACGAGCACTAAAGGCCGCCATAATGATATGCACATTTTATGATAAGAATCAAACACTCTGATGTCTGGTATGTATTGCTTGACAGCTGTTGATAAGATTCATCATCAATCTTTTCAAATAACTGCCAAATATCACAAGTCAGACCTCAGGTCATATGATCCATACCATAAATTAATCGTACACAATATGTACATAAGACCATATGTAAATGCGGGAGAAAAATGTTACCGAGAAATATGAATTCTATGGTTTTTCAAAGGCGAAATCTGTTAACATAACAACAAATATTATTGCATGTTTATTTTAACAGCGGTTCAATCGAACCCATTAAACTAGTTGCTTTAGTATTGTTATCAATGGTAGTTTCTATTTACTAGATTCATTTAATTTATTGGAAAACAACAGAAAAATCATTGTTCATCTTTTTCTTGTCGTAACGTCCTCACTTGGATGAACCTGCTTTTCAGCAAGTGTTCTATAAGTACTTCCTCAGGTTTCAATAGACAGCTTCCCTTGCCAATATCTACTGTACTCAAATTTAAAACGAAGACTAAAAAAAAAATCAAATGATTTTGTATTTGATTATACAGAGTAGAATAACATGATCCAAGCAACAATAATATGTATTGTTATTAATTTGTGACGAATTGTTTTTAAGTGTAATTGAGGAATAAACTCTATTTTAATAAAAAGTCCATGAGAACTTTGCAGGCACTTTTCCAAATGTATAAAAACAACTCATTTTTTTTTTTACTAATAGTAACTTTAAATTATTAAAAACGATTGAAAAACAATCGAATCAATTAGTCACTAATAAAGCTAATGTTCACTTATTTTTTTTTTTTTTTTTTTTTTTTTTTTTTTTTTTTATTCTTAATCACTTAACCTAATTTACAGCTCTATTGTCCACTGGGGCACTACGTGAGCAATTTCAATTGACAGCTGCACTTACATTTTGTACAGCGCCTAGATTCTATTGTACTTTATCGAACTGGTTGCCTTTCTGCTGCTTTCACTTTTTCTACTTTATACCTAGTAGAATGATGAGCACAAGGTTGATGGATGGCCCTTGTTTTTTTCCAGTCCGATTGGGGGTCCATTATGAGTAGCAGTTCGCCGATGTCCAGGTATCCGGGTCCGTGTGAGCCATGGGGCTCAGAAGAGGGTCAGTGTCAGTTGCTCTCCGGGGAAAAGCAACTGACGAAAAATTGCAAGTGCCGGGGCTGGGAATCAAACCCATGACCATCCGCATATGAAGCGAACGTGTGACCAACTACGCCACGGGCCCCGGCCAATGTTCACTTATTGTACGAACTATATCGGATTGATTTCTATTGTAAAAAGTAACCATATATCTAGTGTGTGTTTTATTGTGAACAATAAAATCAGTCATATATTAATGATATTTACCATGTAATGAATGGTCACTTTTTATTCGGGTCATTAAGCGTGATGCCGGAATTTGACTTGCAAGAGCCGTCAAAGACCGTACGCAGCTTGGTAGTGGCACTGTCCATCTTCAACACGCCGAGATGGGGTAGAAAAAACTGCGGACGTTGGCACAGCTCGCATATGTCCCATGTCCAGATACTGTTGGATGAAGTTGTGGTTGAGTACCTTCTTTTCAGGATTCGCGTGCAATGACCGCTCTAACGAATAGAAGCGCTTCGCTGCTCGGCCCTGGTTGTCACCTAACTGAAGCAGAAGCTCTTAGCGTTTCGGGAGTTTCGGGATCGCCAATCCGGAGACGGCGGGTTCTATTCCCGTTCCGGTCGGGGAAATTTTCTCGACTCCCTGGGCATAGTGTATCATTGTACTTGCCTCACAGTATACAAATTCATGCAATGGCAGGCAAAGAAAGCCCTTCAATTAATGACTGTGGAAGTGCTTAAAGAACACTAAGTTGAAGCGAGGCAGGCCAAGTCCCAGTGGGGACGTCGAGCCATAAAGAAGAAGAAGAGTCTAACAACATACCTTCCCTCCTCGTTGCGTGTTGTATTGTCGACGAAATGCAGTTCGCAGTACTTTTCTGCTGGGGACCAAGGTTTGGTCTCGCGAACGGCTTCTAGCTCCCAAAACTTCTGGAGAAGTTCCCCGATCCGTGCGGTGTGGGTGGTGAAGCAAGCACGAGGATCTGCATGATTGTGATCAGCAACTGGGCACGCTCCTGATACAACCCACCCGAGGACTGAGTTATGTAGAGACGGAAGCTTCTCACCAAGTTGAATTCGACCATACCGTAATATGTCGAAGAAGTATTCCGCACCCAGAATGATGTCAACCTTTTGCGAAACGCAGGATCCGCCAAACTCACATGTGAAGGAATCGGCTATTCTTGAATGCTGATAGTAGTAACTGGTAGCTTGACGGCGAGGGACGGCAAAACCAGGAACTGCGGTTCGACGGGGAAGGCGGATGTGAGAGACGATAACTTCGCGGAGACCATCTGATTCAACTTGATGGTTGCCTGACCGATGCCGGAAATCACCACGGGACTAAGAGCAATAGTTCGAGAAAGTTGCAGCTGCTGGCATAACGTAGTCGTCATGAAATTGCTTTGCGAACCAGAATCTAACAGACACCTGGCCAGTGCCTTGCTTCCCTTGTTCCCCCGATTTCGACTAATGCTGTTGGTAGAATCACGGTGTTTGGGATCTTTACCGTATCCCAAGTCATCATAGTGATGTTCAGGTCCGTGTACGCAAACGGCGGTTGGGACTGAACAGACAGGGTTGACGACGAAGATGAACGGGAATCCTGCAGGCTGGGTGCCTTCGGTGCTTGTGGCGGACTAGACGGCTGCGCCACCATGACAACTGGTCGAGAGGGTGGACTGCCAGGCGAAGTTGGTAGTGCAAAGTTCGCTCCATGAAGCAAGGTATGGTGCTTCTTGGAACATCGATTACAGGTTTTCCACGGACAAGCTTTACCGAAGTGGTCAACCTTTCGGAGGCAGTTCAAGCAGAGCTTGAGGTTTTTTTGCAAAGTCCAACCTTTGGTTCTCGGAGAGCTTGTTGAAATACGGGCACTGATACAGGAAATGATCTTGGTGGCACTTCACACAATTCTGAGTAGATTTGAAACATGACGAGACAGGTGGCGAACTAACATAAACCGCAGACCTTACTGGTTTGGACTTCACATCTCTATCTCTAAATGGGCCTACAGACTGCAGCACCCTTGCATAGTTTTGCAAATAGTTCACCATCGACACGTACGACGGCAAATCCTCTTAATCCTCATCATCGCTTTCAGATGTACCTCCCAGAATGGCTGCTACATTGTCGGAATCGAGACGGACGCAATTGTTTTCTCACTCCCTCAAAGTGTTTGGATGAAGGCGAATGGACAACTGGAAAACTAACAGAGAGCTCCAAGCTAGCGTCCTAACCGTTTCAACACTGACAAATGCTGCTCGAAACGATCGATAAGATTTAGTAATTCCTCTGCCCTTCTCATCGCCGGGGTATCAAACAAAGCTTGGATGTGGCAACGAACCAGATGACGCTTATTCTCGTACCGTAATTTTAGTGCTCTTCATGCATTGCGATATCCATCCTGACTGACCGGAACGGAATTCCTTATCCGCGATGCGTCACCCTGAACGAGACCCTTTAGTTATTGAACCTTCTCATAGTCACTGATCTCTGTACGGCAACCGATAGCGGAATCAAAAGCATCGCGAAAAACGCACCAGTCTTCTAGCCGCCCGCTGAAGCGCGGTAGACTTAACTCAGGGTACCGAATGTTTGTTACGGTTCGCGGAGTTTGCGGAGGTGGGGGAGTAGAGTCACCTTTCTGTAACTTTAGAGCGATGGCACGCATTTTACAGTACGATTCTTCAAAGTCTAACCTTTCCGTCTTGTACGGAACATCACCGTGAACCGATTCCAATTCGCAAACCACACAACGATAGTCTTGTGCAATTTGCTCTATTCTCTCCGACCACGCATCGATAGAGTTGATCAACTTATCTCCTCCATCACCAAATAGTTTCTTCAACCGCTCAAACGGCTCTAACAAGTTCTGTTTAGTTCCCCTCAAAAAGATGGAGTTGGCTTCGAGATCACTCTTTGGGGGCATTTTTTACGTGTGGCGACACAAAAACGAAAACATACGAATTGCTCCTTCCCGGGTCAACGCGCGGGTCGACACTACCGAAGCGGGGCGAGCGACGAAAAATTATCGGAAACGACGAGCCAACCGATAGGGCTCACGCGATGTCGTTTGCAAGGGATAGAAAAAATGCAGGGTACTTACGCAGCCGATGTGCTGTTGGCGATTCTCCGGGTGGCCGCTCTCGAAGCGGCGACGAAAATTGCAAGCGGGGAAATTACTGCGGTTGGTACTCACTGCAATGTCGGTGCTGACGGTCGTCACACCAACACAACGTTCTCTCGATCTTTCACTGAGTCACATTCACTGAGTCCACTAACACTTTTGTTCAACGATTGCAGCACGCAGTATCACCGGGTTTCTTCTGATAACCGTCCGGATTTTTGGTTCGTCCGACAGAACCAGCGATTGAATACGATTACCCGTGAACGAAATAGCTGCGGCTCAAGCACTACCGTCACGTTTTCTGCTGACGATTCAGCCACACGCCGACGAGAACTACACGAATCAGTGACAACGCGATCGACACTTCGAAGTTCACAAATGCCGTTGGTGCGCAGCGGTTCCGAGTTTCTTGCCGTAATCGTACCGGTGGCTAGTTCATCCGACAGAACTAGCGAGAAAATTTGATCACTGCAAGCGAGAAAGAATAACCACTACGCGTGAGAACTCCGATAGTCGGTGCTGACGCACTCAGCCACGCCGACGACGTTACTACCACCGAAAAGTTGTCGCTTATTCACTGTTCTGTTCTGCGCGAACGCGTGGTTGATGCAGTTCGACACACACTCAACCAGCGCGCTGGGTACCAAAAAACGTTTCTTCGCTGCGCGTGCACTTCCCCTCTACGCAAAAACCGATCACGCTTCCACGGACAGCGTGGTTGTTTCAAACACATGCGCACTTGGTTCTGCGGCAGAGTGACTCTCGCGACGCGCGCTCTCTTCCCGCTCTCTTCTTTCTTCACTCGCTTAGAGCCACGCTTCCCACACTACCGATGCGCAAATAGCATGCGTATGAATTTTCGGCCACGTGGTGGGTCGATTATACACTGACGCTGCGGTGTTGGCCTGGTTTCTTTGCACTTTATAGCGGTCACTTGTCCAACGGTTCCGGCTCGAAGGACCACTTTGTTCAATGGAGTAATGTTTTCCGAACCCGAGTTCACTTCGCTCGAACTCCGCGGGCCGACCTTCAAAGTTTAGAGTGGACTGTATACACTGCACTAGGGACCAACACACGCGTGGGGTTCACTGGCGAATTTTCGGACTGACACTAGATCCGTTCGGTACGCACAGGTGGTAGGTTTCACAAGAACTGACTTTACTACGGGAATGGTGGCTTACTTTTATAGGGCACATGATACAAGTATTAGTGATTTAGTCCTACATGATAGATTAAGCTAGTACATAGAAGTTATATAAACGAGATACAATGAAATACAATCATTCAAGGCCAAAGTGGCTTTCTCTTCGTGGGATGTTAGTTAATTTTACCGTTATGATGATCTTTTGTTTTAATTTCAGGGTTACGTGGTATAAAACAAGGTAGCAATTCATTTTCTTAATAGCAATTCAACATAATCAATGAACCAAAATTTAAAGCAATAACATGTGGTAAAATTTAGGGACAAAAACTAAATTTTCTGTTTGAATGTACTGGATGTACGTTTGATAAGGTTTCGATGTTTACATTACACTAACATTTTGTTTCATCCAAAAAAGTCCTAAAAATATTACATTTTTTTTACACAAAATTGTCCATAAGGGGCTGTCCATAAACCACGTGGTCATTTTTTCCGGAATTTTAGACCCCCCCCCCCTCCCCCACCGTGGTCCTGCGTGATTTCAGGCTGAAGCCCCCCCCCCCACCACGTGGTTTTTTATATGGGATTTTTTTTTTCAAAACACATAAAAAATAACCACAACACAATAACAGCACAGTGTATCATTGTGCTTGCCACACAAAATACACATATGTATTTATGCAATGCAAACAAAGAATGCAATGCACTTCAATTATTAATGGTGAAAGTGTTCAAAAAACACTAGTTTTAAGAGAGAAACGACAAATTCCTGCGGCCAAAGAATAAAATTTGTGTTAACCCTTTGGAGACGGAATTTTCGCCTTTCTGGATGCAACCTCACAAGCTTAGAAAATGGAGGCAGCTTTTGAATAATGTAAACGGGAGAGTAGATGAATTCATTCCAACATTAGCAGAACATGTAAAAATAAATGATCTGTTAAGGTTTAGTCTGATTTGGCGATCAGTCACGTTAGCTGGCGAAGGTGATGTTCATTGGTATCATAATTGTTGAATTGTGTTTATCGTCAATAAAATCACTTGAACTTTTCCTTTCCTGAATTCAAATCATATTAATTTGTTTCTGCTAGAAGAGAATTATGTGACATAGAATTTTAGGCAAACTGGAACTTGTACCTGACCTTGTAAACATGCAATTTTCAATATTCATGAGAAAAAAAGCGGAAAAGTATTCAAAATAAAAGAAATAGTTTCTTTGAATTTTCTCATCAACCTATATTTTGTACAACACGTTGAAAAAATCTCGCTTTTAATACTCTGCATTAGCTGTGGTAGCCAACAGCGCGACGGAAGGCTAAAGGGCACTAAACGTCTTTATTATCAAAGCTCGACCTTTCCCTATGTTATTTTTTTTTCTAAGATACAGATGGTTTGTTCGTACGGACTCTAGATGGACAACATAATTTTTCGTGCTGTGGACAGGAATAATCAGCATAGTCAGTTGAATAAAAATTGATTTTATGCTTTTGGATCAGACAGGAAAAATAAAACACCAAATAAAAAAACCACGTGGTTTGGGGACAACCCCCCCACCCCCTCCGTGGCTTTTCGTGGTCTTTCCGCAGACCCCCCCCCCCTCCCGCCTTAGCGACCACGTGGTTTATGGATGGCCCCTAAATCAAAAGCATGCAGATTTCAGGTCCCGATTTTTTGTAGCTGGACTTACTTGAGGAAAAACAGTGATTTTCCATTAAACTCATATGTTTTTTACTCAAAATACTACGAAAATACCACATTTCTCACACAAAATAGGCAACAAATGAGAATTGGCTTCTTTAGCGGTGTTGAGATAATTACATATTCTGAATCTGCATGCCAAACTGAGCCGAAATCCAAATTTTCATGAATTTTGGTGCTCGGGAGCCTATTTAAAAATCAGTTAGAAGTTTGTATGGGAGCGATTTGTCGAATCACCCCTCGTCGCATTTTGTACTGGGTGGAGCTGTCAAGCAGTTGCTCAACTGTCAAAAGGTGATTTCGAAAAATGTATTTGAAATTGATTTTAGGTACCAAAATAAAGTTCAAAAAATCTGAAAAAAATCATAGTGGTTCAGGAAAAGGTGCTCTTTCGTATAAAACCAAAAAACTAATACATTTTTCCTTATTTAAAAACCCGATTGGAGGAATGCAAAAACTAATATGCATGCCAAAAGCCATGCCCACAATGCCATGGAATAATTTGTTAAAAAGTATTGGCCATATTTCATAAGCAATAGTCACCTCTTAGGGGCTGTCCATAAATCACGTGGTCATTTTTTTGGGACTTCTCAACCACCCCCCCGCGTGGTCATTTGTCCATACAAAATTTTTTATTCGTCCATACAAAATGCTCATAGGCCGACCCCCCCCCCCTCCTGACCACGTGGTTTATGGACAGCCCCTTATTACACTTGTATTAAATCTAACATTAAAAACTCGATTTAATCTACCTATGGTGAACAATCCCTTCTTACACTTATTAAATTTATTGATGTATTATTTGTATTTAACATATTTGTTTTCTGAAAATTTCAAGAAAATATTGAAGAATTGGCATCTAGTAGATTGGATTCCAAAATAGCATCATGGATCATGGACTAAACTACCAGAAATGCCAGACACCTCCTGAAATCTTGAATGAAATGTTTAAAAAATAGCTTACATATTCTGGAATATTGTATCTTTTGTTAACTGTCAAAAGATCTTGAATCGATTAACAGATGGATAAGAAAATCAGTGAGATACACTTTGTCTAATATCTCTTAATCAATCAAACAAATTAGCTCTGAAGTACTTGGTATTCATGGTTATGGTGTAAAAAGGACAAAAATGATATATCCACAATGTTAACCAGTTCTGGTATAAGCTAGTTATTTTGGCTGTCCGGTTCTTGCATTTTTACCACAATATATAAATTCAATGCTTTCATTTATCATATTGTTAGTTCTCATTGTTCCTGTTTATTTGTTACTTGTTATTTATAATTTTGTTGAAAACAATAGCCTGCTAGTATACACTTTATATGAGGTCAGCATTATTTATTGAAAAATAATTTCCCATAGACTGGTTAAAAGCTCATGCAAGACAACAATCGAATATAATAATAAAAAAGGAATTTTTGAAATACTCTTCGAAAGATATCTCAGTAACCAAATGTTGGTTCAAAATAAAATTTGAGGGCCTTTTACAAGGATATTGTAGCTATCATTTGGTGCTATGAGAACCCAAATCGGTTGACAGACGACTGAGATATTTATTATGATACACTTGGTCAAAAATCTCTCGAAAAGTTAACCTGTATTACTCCAATTCAAGTACTCTTTGAAAGATATCTCTGTAACCAAATGTCCAATCCTAGTAAAATTGTATCGGATTCTACTAGAATGTTGTAGCTTTTATTTGATGCCAGAAGAACCGAAATCGGTTGACAGACGGCTGAGATATTTATTATTATACACTTGGTCAAAAATCTCAAAAAGTTTAGTTGTACTTAGGATCTACTCTTCGAAAGATATCTCTGTAACCAAATGTCCAATCGAAATAAAATTTCTGGGCGATTTACTAGGATGTTGTGGCGTTCATTTGGTGCGAAGAGAACTCGAATCGGTTGATACACGGCTGATATCAGGCCGAACATTTCAATAGGTCCTATCTGCATTTGAGAGGCTCTCTTTATTCACTTTCTCTTTCAATTATTGTAATGTAATGGTAAACTTTTCAACTACTTTTGCAGTACAAATCAAAAGACGATTGATTTGACCATCGTTCTATGCAAGGAGATAATCTTAATTCAAACGAAAAGCTGAGATATTAACGAAAGAAAGGGAAACCAAAGAGAGCCTCTCTTCTGCAGATAGGACCTTTAGACATGTTTGGCCTGATATATTTGTAACGTTCCGTTCCGTTCAATTAAGCCGACGGCTTACGTGCCACCTTTCAAGAAAGGACCGCCCACTCTGTAAAATATCCCGGCATGAGACCTCCTCCTCAGGGCAGGCCAACAGTTTTTATACAGAACCGAATTTTCACTTTGACCTAACCGAATTGCCAACTTACCGAACTATGGAATGAGAAAATGATCTAAATATACAGCGTGTTAGTATCCAAAACTAAATGGTAGTAAAATTATTCTCAATAGAAAGTTGAACAACTCCGTCAATCTTCAGCAATAGACGACCGAGGCTGGTGAAGTCGTCGCTAAACTCGAAGTAATTTACTTTGAATTCAACAAATATATTCGAGTTAAAGAAAAAAAAAAAAACAATGAAAAATAAAATTTAAAAAGTTGCACAAAGGCCTCAATTCAAAAATTTATTCGGATTCAATTTTGACACAATGAGACCTGGTTGTACTTGTAATTATTTCCTACCTGAAATGCACAGGAAAAATGCGCATTTGACCGAGCTGATGTATATTGGGAGTCATTCGACTAGTATGCGAGTCTATGCGATTCACAGTTTTGTTCTGTAGAGAGCAAATAGAGAGTCACATTAATTCGTCGCATGAGCTAACTTCTTCCCGGATATGTGCACTACATATTATTATTCAATGTAATGGAGGAGGTTGGGGGCGGAAGTAGCCGAACATATTGAATGATTCAAAAGCTTTTGACTACTAAAATGATGTGCGTTGAGAAGGTTTGTTTCTTTTGTATTATTGACGACAAATCCCTACGAAGCTGATAAGAAAATGTGACATTGCAGAGAACTGAAAGACTTTCCAAAACAATCTAACTGACGAATCCTGTTGGCTTTAATAAACTTTGCCAGAAACATGACCAGTACACTATATGAACGATACACGATGCTATCCTGCTACGGAAACAGCTGCAAACGCTGCAAAGGTGTGTGCGATATAAGTTTCGGAATCTGGAACCCTAAATCCAGATCGAGTCCGACATGTTGACAGCAGCACAAACACAATCAATCTTCGCGAAGTAGGGTATCGCGCCACTTGGGCGGTAGCTTCTATATTTGTCTGTTTTCCACTATATTTCAATTCAATTTTGAAACAATTGACTTGAAATGTTGCACACAGGTAGATACTATACCTATCTCACCACAATCCAAAAGTTGTGTCAATTGGTTCAAATTTGACTGAGTTATAGTGGAAAACAGACGAATATAGAAGCCACCGCCCAAGTGGCGCGATTCCCTATATCGAACTCATACTGCATACTGTGCACGTTTTCCTCTACGCGGGGATATCCCACTGCGCGTTATATCCGCACCGGGATCCATTTTTTTTATTGCGCATTTCCCACCCCACTGGACCCCTTTCGCAGTTAGTATAACTGCGGGATCGTGAATAAAACTGCGATTTTGCATCGAATCGTGTCGGTGTCTTCTGCGCACTTATGCATTACAAAGTGCTGAATAAGTGCGCAGAAGACACCGAAACGATTCGATGCAAAATCGCAGTTTTATTCACGATCCCGCACTTATACTAACTGCGAAAGGGGTCCAGTTGGGTGGGAACTGCGCAATAATTTCCGCATAATATTCCCACCTTTGGGTTTCCGCGCCGACGACCCAGCGCCAGATTCGGCGACAAAGAAGTATGACAGCAGTCGCCGGAAAGTTGGCAATCCTGATATTTGACGGCGGCCGTTCGTAAGTTGTGTGAGTCGACTGTTGTTATAGATAGTAGAGTAAACATAGATCCGCGGACACCGCTGACTAAAATGTTTCAAGCGTGTAAATAGTAATTTTCAAGAGTGCGACGGTTGAATATGACGTCATGCGCTCCATTGATGTTGTCCAAATCGTGACGTCATGCTCGTTTGGATACAGATTTTGACAGTTCGTTTGGATACAACGGATTCATCAACACGGATCTATGTTTACTCTACTATCTATAACTGTTGTCATGCAAATAGAGCATTTTGCTGACATCGTGGGTATACCGCATTTAGTTCACCACTGGACTGCGAACTGCGACTTCATAAGTGCGAAAACGTAATAGAGTTAATAAACTATAGAGGACGAATGTCGCTGCTGTTCCCTTTGTTCTCGCTCGCAAACATGTCGGGTATCTATCTGTCAAACTGCATACTTTTTCGCTTTGACACTTATAGCCCGGCCTATCTCCGCCAGCAAGAGATGTTTCGGCAGCGACGCCAGCGACATTCTTCCTCTATAGTTTATTACCTCTATTGAAAACGTAAATAAAAGTGCGCGTTTGCATCAAATCAGGTTGATGTCTTCGGCGCACTATTTCTTCAATCTATGGTGAACAAGAGCTCTGAAGACACCCAGTTGATTTGATGCAATCGCGCACTTTTATTAGCGTTTTCGCACTCGTGAAAACTAGTGCGATAGTCCAATGGTGAACCAAATGCGCTATACCTCAACCATGATTGCAACTATGTCACGGGTTATAAATTGTGTAATTGGAATTGAATTTACTCTTCCATTTACGAGAATCGCAGCTCGCGGTGGATACTGCCCTTTACTATAAATTAACTTAGAAGAATTTGTGGTTATTCCACATATCCTACCATTGTTTGTCCATGGCTCCTGGATAAGTGCTATATCCAGTTTGCTCTCAAAAAATATTTTGCAAAGTATAGCTGTTGCTCCCTTTGCGTGATGCAGATTTTCTTGAATGAATCTTATATTATTTGTATTTTGCATTTTGATCTTACCTAGGACCAAAAATTTGTTGATTTTCTTTCCCTTTATTGCATCAACAGAATTTGTAGTATGGTCAAGCTTAAAAAGGTTTTATCGTTCTCTTTTACTCTACATAATTCTAAGATTCTTACGTAGTGATCTATGATCTTTACAATAATGCCAGCATTCTTGTAGGTTCATAGAGTCACTGTAGCCCTATGTATGCTTTGGTCTTCTATTGCTTATCAACACTAAAAAGAAAAAAAAACAAACACAAAACAACACAAAAAAGAGAAAAGAGAAAAAACAACAGTCCAAAAAAATAAAGACAAGAAAAAGTTCAAAAACACATCAAACGGATAGTTTAAAAATATATGGTTTAAATTAAATAAATAGGTATAAATAAAAATGTATGAAACACACACACATAATTAAAAAGAAATAACGATTTAATGAGATTTTTAGCCCTAGGCTAGTTCATCTCGGGACCCACGCTGTACATCCCTTCCGAAGGAAGAAATCAATTGAAGTGAGTTTGTCGGGAGTGTGATTCGATCCCAGGTCCTCGGCGTGATAGTCACGTGCTTTAACCATCACACCAGGTCCGCTCCACAAATAACGATATTTTTTTAATGTAGTAGGAGCATTTACCCCCAGTCTCCCCTACCGTAATTAATAATAACACATATATAATCACAATAATAGCACATATAATAATCACTCAACAATTTGCAAACAAAATGAAGAGGATTTTACTGCACTCAAATAATACCGTTTGCTATGGATTTGTGCTCTGGTGATTTGTTGAACACATATGAAGTCACAAGTGCAGTAGATTTTGGATGTCAAACGCGAATGCAAAAAAAAACAAGTTAACACCACACAAATATTCAGCACGTAGCACCGTTTTTTTATTTTCGTCCCTTCTATGCTGATGAGGAACTTATTATGCGTTGCGCGAAAATTTGTACGCGCAGGCGCCCATACATCTCCGCCTGTAAGGAAAATCATTTCTGTGTTTTCGGCGCAGTATTTCTTGGCCAATTCGCGCACTTATTGTAGAAGACACCATAACGATTAAACATACCAGCGGAGGCCTATTAGCGATTTTGCACCTTTTTCGCTCTCTATTTTCTTGTAACGGGTAATAACTTGCATCAAAGAATTATAATATCAAGAATGCCCACTCCGCTGATGCTCGGGGGACACTAACGCAGCGCTATCTACGGATGAAAGTTCAACCTTCATGCGGTAGTGTACGTTACTGAATGTATGCGGATACCAAAACATACGCACACTACCTTCTCTTATGACAAATCACGAACATTGTTACAGAGAGCTTCCACCTCGATGCGCTTAGAGAGCGCCACTTGTGTTGTCGCTTGACGTTTACATAAAAAAAGCAAGAGAGGGCATTCTTTCTATTTATATTCTTTGCTTGCATGCCAGACAATCTCTATGCGAAAATTGATCTCACATTTTCAGTCACTGAGATCTTTATTGTTTTCTCCCTACACGGAGAAATCAAACTACCTAATTTTTGGGTCGATTTTACTCAAAGCTGAGTATATCGAATAAACTAGTTACCCAAAATTAGGTTGTTTTCCCTCTTTCCCTCACCGATGTTGTCAAAAACAAACAGAGATGCATCTACCCAACGGGGGTCCTTGAGCCCAATAAGCCAATTTTGGGTAAATGCAGGTTTACTCAAATTTGGGTTGAATGAGGGGGGTCTTGGGTTGAATTTACCTACTCTTAGGTAAATGTTTTTGCTGGAGGTGAAGGCAATTTACCTAGTGTGAGTTTAATCGATTTACTCAAATTTGGCTTATTGGGCCGAACTATGGGATTGCGTCAAAAGAACTCAATTTTGGGTAGTTTGGCGGTTCCGTGTAGTTCACAGACTATCACTGGGAGTTAAAAACTAATAAAATATTTAATTTTCACAGCTATTCACCGTACTTAACGCAAAAATGCAATTCTTGGCACTTGATAATTCCATGCACCAACCACTCGAGAATTATAATAGCCACTTTCTCTGCGATTTTTATAACTTCTTCGAGCCAAAACAGACCGCACTTTTTATTTATTTATTTATTTATTTGTTATAATCCATCTGGCTACAAAGTCTTAATGAATAAAAATCCTAATATTAATACAAGAACAAATTATAAAACAGACAAACGACTTATCTTATTTTTGAAACGCACTAATGTCTCTCCAAAGTCAAAAAAGCTCTCTACCAACGTGAACGTTCTAACCATTGATGTCATCGGTTCATTATAGCCGTCGTTGTGGGGCACGAATATCAAGCATTGACAGCAAACGAGGTGAATCGATGTCATTCCTCAGCAGTTTAGCAACAAACATCGCTTGTTGTATTTTCCGCCTTTTCGCAAGGGTGTCTATGCTAAGCAGTCTGCATCTAGCTGGATATGCTGGAAGGTTAAGTGGATCACGCCAAGGTAAATGTCGTAGAGCCAATCGGATGAATCTTCGCTGAACTCGTACAATTCTCAAAGTCCAAGTAACATCATTTGGCGTCCAAACAACAGATGCGGTTTCGAGAATCGGTCGTACCAGCGCACAGTACAATGACTTCAAGCAGTGAGGATCAGTGAAGTCCTTGGCGATTTTTGCAATGAAGCCCAACTGACGATTAGCCTTAGCTATTATCGATGAATAGTGCTTGTTGAACGTCAATTTTGGATCCAGTGTCACTCCTAAATCCACCACTTCTTCCACCCGTTGAAGAATGGTTCCATTGATATGGTAATCAAACCGAAACGGATGTTTCAAACGATGGAATGTCATAACGGAGCACTTCGGAATGCTGACAATTAATTTATTCAGGTGGCACCACTCAACAAACTGGTCGATAAAATTTTGCAGGCGATGACAGTCTTCTAACGATCGAATTACCAAATAAATTTTAAGATCATCAGCATAGATGAGCCTGCAGTTTACGCCTAATTTCGAAGCGACATCGTTGAAGAACAAAACAAACAGCAAAGGGCCCAGATTACTTCCTTGTGGAACACCCGAAGCGTTGCAGAATGTCGACGACACGCAGGAATCAATTTTAACACGAAGTTGTCTCCCGGTCAGATAAGAGGCGAGCCACGATACAAGCTTGTTGGATGCTCCCAAACGAGTCAGCTTGGCCAGTAGAATGTTGTGATCAATTCTGTCAAAGGCCGCCTTCAAATCAGTGTATATAACATCAACCTGAGCGTGGTCCTTCATAGCAGTTAAGCAGGTGTTGGTGAAGATGAGTAAATTCGTAGCGACAGATCTTCCAGGCATAAATCCATGCTGATCAGTTGAAATGTAGTGTTTTGACTTACTAAGGAAAACTTCACTGACGATGATTTCGAAGAGCTTCGATACGGCTGACAAGCTGGTTATTCCCCGGTAATTCCTGACATTTCTTCTATCGCCTTTCTTGAAAACGGGGAACATAAAGGACTGCTTCCAGATCTCCGGAAATACGCCGTCATTGAGGGACCTAGTGAAAATGACGGAAAGCGGCTCGGCCAGAACAGCTACACAACGACACAGCAATACTGATGGGATGCCATCGGGGCCTGCAGACAGCGAGCTCTTTAACTTTTTTGCGCCAGCGACAACCATAACAGGAGTAACTATGAAAGGAGTCAGACTAATGGAGTCCAGCGGAACACCTGAGGAGGCAGACTCAGCGTGACTTTCAGAAGCAGGAGATTGGTCGAAAACAGAAGCAAAGAACTTAGCGAACAGTTCGCAACACTCCGCAGATGAACACGCTTCCACATCATCGTACACCACATTCCTAGGAATAGTTGGATCCTTCCTTTTGCTGTTGACGAACTTCCAAAAGCTTTTTGGATTTTGCCGAAGATTAGTTTGCACTCTCATAACGTGAGCCTTGTACAATGCTGTATTCAGACTGCGATACGTATTGCTAGCACGCTGAAAATTAAGCTTACTTCCAAACGATTTTTGAGTACGATGTTTACGTTGGCAAGCATTTTTCTCACGTTTTAGTTTCCGGAGTAATGGGGTACTCCAAGCCGGCGTGAACGGTCGTCTTCGGATAGGAACGTGTGTTCGCAACCATCGTTGAACTACAGAACAGAAATTCTCCGCCATTTCATCGACGTTTCGACAAGTGTACAAACAGTTCCAGTCAAAAGCAGTAAAATAATCCAGAAGAGCATTGTAGTCAATCTTGTTGAAATCAGGAACTGCTTCATCAGCGGCATGCGACGAGTCGTCGGTCTGTCGTTCACACTCACGTTGAACAGCAAGCAGAATTTCCAGCGGTGGATGAGGCAGATCAATTGGCAACAACGGAACTGCAGCCTCACTAACGATAAGGTTGCAGTTGCTCGATCGAAATGCAACAAGCAGCAGTTTTGCCAGAAGGTTTCAGCGACTTACTTCGGCTCCTGTTAGTAAAAAAACTAGCAGTTCACCACGGTCGCTCGCTACTCGGATATCCCCCGGCGGTGGTCTCATCCTACTCCGACGAAGAGTTCCGCGGCGATGGAAGTTCTTCCAAACCGATCTTCCCGGGTCGGCGTGAAGGTCGGTCCTGAGATTCCGGTTGGAGACTGGCTTCCGGTTCAGAGGCGCCCCAACGGCGGTTCTCCGGTGCTTTTCACGGCCTACTCGGTCTAGTCATCGGCGGTGGAACTAGCCCACTCCGACGGAGAAAATCCCCGGCGACGGAAGTTCTCCCGAACGCGCATTTCAATCACGACCAGTCAGGTGCCGAGATCGACCCAGCGATTCCGGTTGGAGGTTGGCTTCCGGATCACCGGCGCCCCGACGACCACAAACCAGTACTACGCCACGGTCTACTCGGTCTTGTCCCCGACCGTGGATCAAGCCTACTCTGATCGCGGTCCGAGATCTTCTGGTCTTCACGCCAATTCCTTTGCAGCTCGGACAGTATTCGCCTTACTACACAGTCGAAAGCGATCCATTTCTCTTCTTCGCGGCACATTTCGCTGACGACATTGTCAGCAGTCATACCAGGCATATCCCTACGCGCTTAGTCGAATCTGGGACATTCGAAGACGACGTGCTCTGGTGTCTCTTCTTCGTTTCCGCACTCTGGACAGAGAGACGAAGGTGCGTGACCAAACCGATGCAGATATTTCCGGAAGCAACCGTGCCCGGACAGGAACTGCGTCAGATGAAAGTTCACTTCTCCATGCTCCCTGTTCACCCACTCAGATACATTCGGGATGAGCCGATGGGTCCACCTTCCATTTCCCGCATTCCGTTTTCGTTCTAACGATGCTACGCACGTTCCTTGTATCCCTTCGGTGATGGCATTCCACGTCCTCGGCCAGGGTGTGTGTGTGTTCATCATCTGCCCAAGCCTTCGCCGGATGTAGCCACGGCGGAAAGTGACCCATTTTGGGATTAGGGCTCACCTCTTTGGTAGTGGTAAAACCACAGTATAACTACGGGGTTCTGTGTGAAAGGGAGGGGGAATTCCAGGTATTATATGGTTCATGGAATCATCTAGATTCTAGATTACCTATGCCCTTGGAATCCACCACACACACTATAGGCACACATTAGACACTATAAGTACAACGGACTTCACTAGTGTCGATCACTTGGGCAAATGGCCGTTTCTTAGGTCAATTGAGGATCTCCAAGATCCTAATGGCCTTCTTTCGCTACCCACGTTTACGTCCATAATTCAGGAAAAGCAGTGTCATCTGGTGGCTAATGTTGAAGGATGAAACACACAACACAAACACTTTCCTGAATTTATTACAAACAGACGAAAACTACACTATACTGCGACATACTCTCAATAACCTGCTGAGGGGGGTACTACAAACCGTTACAAGTTTAGGGAAAATTTTACCTATTACACTGGTTTACAAAATAAAACGAAAGTCGTGAACTTCTGTCAACGACCAAAGTTTTTGAAGCACAATTTAGTGCTGATTTCGAAACCATGCATCAAAAAATTTTAGGTAGAACAGTTTTCGAGGTTTAGCTCAATATCGAGTTATACAACTTTTTAAAATGTGGAATTTACTAAAATTCAAATATCTTGCGTTTTGTTCAACCAAATTTAAACCTTTTTCCATAAATTAAAAGCTCAATAATGCAGGTTTTGCGTCAGATTGATGGAACTCAAAATATTGGCAAGTTTTGGGGACGATTTCCTTAAATTTTAGCAAAATTTCCAAAAATATACGAAGAAATGTATTTTTTTTTCAATGAGAAAAAAAAAAACAATTTTAAAATTCTTTCTTAACGTTTATTTGACAAATCATATGTAGGCGAGTTACAGTAAAAAAAATCTGCCAAATCGGAGCATTGATTACGAAGAATGAGATGTGTGAATTGTCTAAAAATAGAACAAAAATCGATTTTAAATCATCAACCTTGTATGGAAAATCGAAAAAATTTCCGCTCTACTGTATTTTTTTTTCCTTCGCGTTTTCGAACTCAGGACATGATACATACTACACCTAAAATGATCATCAGCTTACCGAGTTCAAAAATGCTGTAAACTAGTGTTATACTAACCATGAAAAATAAACTCGCCCCATATCGTTCTAAAATTGATAAAACTCATGTCAAAATAAATTTCATAAGTCGAAAACATTACAATAGCTACACCAAGAAGTGAAACTTATTTGGTGAAAGTTTGAAATTTCAGATTTAATTGCTAGGTGGATCATTTTTTCTGTCATTCGCAATTTTTGAGCAATTTTACCAATCTTATCAGAAATCACGTTATTCCTCAAAAACCAAATATTTCTCAACGCAGATTATTACTAAAACAATGTAAAATGGATGTGCATTCTTTTTTTATCATTTTTACATGTAGGTTTTATTAGACATGGTGAAGTTTTTTGAGTAAAACAAAATTTGAGTGTAATGAAAACATCACTATTATTCTTCAAGTAAGCCCTTTAAACTGCTACGAACAATTCAAGGGTAGAATAACTACATGTCATCGTTTAAAGTTTAGTTTTGTTCACTGTTTTACTTAAAAAATACGGTATTTTCGTAGTTATTTGGGTAAAACAAAATAATAGTGTAATGATCAAATTTTTAGTGTTCATCAATCCTATAAACATACAACAGATAAAAAAGCTATATGTCATCGCTTTTAATTTTGATTTATTCTTTATTTTATAAAAATAGGGTATTTTTGTAGTTAGTACGTTTGTACTGAAGAATCACTCATTTGGTATAAACATGTTCAGTCCGACTGTACGCATGATTTAGAGTTGAAAAACCCATATGTCATCGCTTTAAATTTCATTTTACTGATCGAAATGTGCAAAACATGCGCTCTCCAGAAGAAAAAAAAAACTGGGAAATGCCTTTTGTTCAATAACTTTCGGTAGACGTATCTATTTTGACATCTTCAAAATGGACGACTTGTTCTTGAAATCTGTCCGGTTTCATTGCTAAATAAGATTTGAAATCCGTTTAAAAACGGCCGAAACATGCCTTGCCAAAGTTGGACTTACAACTTTTTTCACCCAGTCTGTAGTTTAGGTGTTGATAAAGCTTATAATAATAAGTCAATTTAAAATCAATTGACTTGAACACGGCTTTTTGTACACGGCTAGATACTATACGTATCTCACCGCAACTACAAATTAAGTCAATTTGTTTAATATTGACTGAGTTAGGGTAAATGATGATGATTGGACCAATTTGGGTGATCCCTACACTTTGTGAAGTTTTACGTCGCAGTTCTACTATGAAAACAATAAATGAATATGTTCAAATTATGCTTGGTGAAAAGATCAACATTTCTAGTGTCCAAATAGTACTAGAAAATGCAGATTTATTTGAAAATACATTAACTAAATCGTTTTATTTGAAACAAGGATTGATGGTTGGACCAGTGCTGATTTTGGTTGGACCAACGAAATGATAATGGTTGGTCCAATTGGCTGATGTATCTATGAAATGCATCTTTGTCGATAGTTTTAATCAATATGTTTTCAAAATTATACAAAATTTTGTGGGTCGTTCACTTATTCATAAGGATGTATTGCGGTGATTTTTTTATGCAATTTGGATTACCCTTGGATTAACTGTTGCTGAGGGAAACATCATCCGAATATTTGTCTAAATGCTTTCGTAATGAGCTGTTATGCCGGTGACCGCTTAACGCATGGAATCTGGATCTTAAATAAGACGCACGCATTAGGACACAATGAATGAAAATCGGTTGTAAAACGACCAACCTTTGGGATGACTCCGATGTTATAATTTTCCGAGCTTCAGTAGTCTGGACGGATGGGGCTCGATCACAAGGATCCCCAGATGGCTTCCTGATGCTAGTGAATTGTCGGATAGCGAGTACAAACTTCTCAACTTCAGCAAATAATTTACTTAAATGAAAGTTGCGTTGAAATTTTCGATGACTGTCAGTTCGCGCGCAAAAGAACTATAAACAAACTGATTCTGACCTAGCAACCAACATGGTAACATAGGTCCAACCAAAATTGGATGGTGGACCAACCATCATCTAATTTAGTTATTTACCTGGTTTTTAATAAGAAAATGATGATTTTCTTATATGCCATCATGTAGTTTATATATTTTCTCACTAGTACAATATAAATATTCTACAATTCTAATTAGTAGGTTTCTAATGGGGATGCATGAAATTGGGTGATTTTGGTTCTCCAATGGAGCTTCAAAAGGACAATCCCAAAATCTTTAAAAAATTGATACATTTGAAGATATACGAACGAAAGTCAATGTGGTTTTTAAAAAGGATGAGTTATTATTCTATGCTGGTGAGATTTGAGTTTCAATTTTTGAGAAAATGTTGATTAAATCAGCTTTTTTCTAAACTGGTCCAACCATGATCTGTTTTCGGACTGGTCAAACCATCATCATTTACCCTATAGCGGAAAAGTACCTAAAATAGAAGCCCTGCCGAGATGGCCCCACTTCCCTATAGCTAAGTTTTGAGGTGGAACATTTTTGTCACATTGGAGTCGAGCAGAAACAAGAACTGCTTCAATATTATTTTATCCCGATTAAAAAAAAATATGCTGGAAATTTTTGAGTCTCATTTTCTAGAAATGAGTATTGTTTAGATTGATCATTATTTCTTTATAGGATGTTCGGCTTGAACTTGAACTGAAAGATGAAAAATATAGCATGTTGCAGCAAGAGTTAGCAGAAATGACTTTCGATGGCGTCACAGAGGAAGAAATAGCACATTTAAAGCGTCAAAAGATGGAACTTCAGCGTCGATGCAAAGAACAAGAAGAAGATATTGATGAAATGGCAGCGCAAGTTCAGGTAACTACACCTAATTAAACATTGAAATTATTCAAAATATTTTATTCCAAGAATACGATTCACTTTGTAGAATCTATATACAGCCATTCTATAGAAAAACGATATAGTGCATCTCCGATTGTCGTGAAACTTGGTGGGCTTGTAGTTCTTCGGAAATAATTAGACCCGTATTTTTTTATTTCGTCATTCGGGTGACCAATTTTCATATAGGGTGGTCCAAAAAATTAAGGTTTTTCAAAACTAAATTTTTTCAAAAAAACGTAACTTTTGAACTATTTGACCGATTTTAAACTTCTTTTTTTTTTGTTTGAAAGCTATTGAATAGTAGTGTTCAGGAAAAATACGATAAAGAGGCTAAAATGTAAAAAGTACTATAACATATGCAAATATATTAGTTTTTCACGTTTTCATGGTCTCGAGATCGAAGAGGTACCCTTGTTTTATATTTTAGGCAGAAAATTCAGGAAATTTGGCGTAACATATCAAAAAATTAGAAATGTATGTTGTTTTGTTTTTGAGATATGATTTTTTGAATATAGAGAGTCATATATTTTAGTACTAGCTACTCTAAAATTGCTTGAATTTGCAATTTGGTTTTGGTATCCATAATATTATAAGGAATCAAAATATAATCAAATTTAAAAAAAAGTGTCTTGTATGAGAAAATTTGACCTTAAGTTTAAGTTTAAGTTTAAAATCGGTCAACTGGTTCAAAAGTTACGATTTTTTGAAAATTTTTAGTTTTGGAAAACCTTAATTTTTTGGACCACCCTATATGAAAATTGGTCACCCTAATGACGAAATAAAAAAATACGGGTCTAATTATTTCCGAAGAACTACAAGCCCACCAAGTTTCACGACAATCGGAGATGCACTATATCGTTTTTCTATGGAATGGCTGTATGTATTGCTGTGTGCGTTCAAGATGCAAACGGTGCCCAAATGCGCTCCAACCGCGGTAAAACAGTGATACCAAAGGTAACTTAGCAACCATAATCAAAACCACCGCCAACCTAGGATTCAAAAGCTCCCACTGACATCGGGTTACTTGTTAGAAAATCTTACCGCATTTGGTGCTCCCGCATTTGATATTTGCATTTCGAATGCACACATCAATATACAGGGTGTTTGTTTCCGGAGTGCAGATATTTTTAGGGTAGATAGTTCTCCATGAGTTATGAAAAAGTGCCCAAGGAACATGGGGTCGGAAATCACTGCTAAGTGAGTTAATCACATTTTAATTTTTTTTAATTTAGCTCATCTTTGAAACCCTCTATCTACTAAACTATCAGTCGTACCATAAATGTCAACGCTCGAATTGAAAGCTAATGACTTCTACTATCTTAGCCTCTTGGACGTGAACTTTGTAAAATTAGTCTAAAAGGCTTAAATTTTCAAAACATTGCAAAACATGTCGAAAAAAACAGCTCTTTTTCAGACATTTTTGATGATTTTAATATGAAAACAAAACTTCTGTTAAAAAAGTTCTTCTACAAAACACGCACGAACTTTTTTTCTAAAAATGTTTCTTTGACAGCAAAACTCTATCTTTTGTAGATTAGCTAGAAAATTATTTTGAAAATATCGCTCTAAATTGCATCAACACCATGCCAAAATAATGGTCATTAGCGTGGGACACCAAAAGACATTTTACTCCTGTACACTTTTTGAATTCTATTTTGGTCCAACATCAACTGTGCAAAATTTCAGCTCGATCGGAGAAACTATATTTTAGAGCCAGCCATTTTAAGTTTTCATACGATTTACTATGGGGAAAATCACTTTTTCAAAGAAAAATCGCCACAAGTTGTCCCTTAACCCCTAAAAATAAATCGATGAATGATTTCTGTTGGAAATTTTACGAGGAACCCACCCTTCTAAGACTGCAAAGCGATCTAAGGCATGTGGAAAAAGTTATTGACTGAAAACTGATTGGCATGCCAACGCTGTTTAACATGTAAGGAATAACAATAAATAATAAAATCTTGTAATTTTATCGATCGGGTGAGGCTTAATAAGTTTTTCCACGAACGTCGCATCGGTTTGCGGTCTTCGGAGGTTTGATTCCTCGTGAAGTTTTCTACAGAAATCATTCATTGACTTATATTTAGGGATCTAGGGGTGACTCCTAGCGATTTTTTTTTGCAGAAGTAAAATGCCCCCATAGTAAATCGTATGAAAAACTAAGAATGGCGGGCGCTAAAATATAGTTTTTCCAATCGATCTGAAATTTTGCACAGTTGATACGGGACCAAAGTGGAACTTAAAAAGTATACAGGAGTTAGAGTTTTTCCATTTTTTGTATTTTCCCACATAAACCGTGTACCAGGCTAATGGTCATCACCCCATCCGTTCGTGCGTTCGTGTGATGTTGCTCTACGGTATGAGGACGACGGCAGCTGCTGGTGCTGCCGTCGCGAACAGAGAATGAGTTCGCTCTTTGTCGCGTTGTATCCCCGCCTGTGGAAGATTTCGAGGCGGAGTGTGGCTTCTGTGCCATATTCAGTTTGACGCGCACTATACACTTGTTTTGGACGGAGCGAAAGCGCTGACAAAAGTGTATTTACAAGAGCATCCCTTTAAATCCTTCGCACTCGTAGCTCTGCTGCGGTGCTGTTCAGATGGGGAGGTCTATGCGTGCGGGAATTTAGAGCATGCACTAGAGAATGCACTTATTAAATACATTTTCAAATGTACTAAATGTATTATGTGTAGCGTTATTCTTCTTCTTATTACTGGTATAACATCCCCAATGGAACAGAGCCTGTTTCTCAGCTCAGCTGATAAACATGCAGCAAAAATTTGCGGAATTTCAAGGTTAATAATGCTCATAAGAAATCTGGGAAATAAATTAATCATTTTAGAAGAAGTTGTTGGTTTCTAGAGAACATTGGGGATTTTTAGGAGATATTGAGGATGTTAAAGGAAACTTAGGAATCATGAGGGTCTTCATGGGAAATGACGCCTTTGTGAAGTCTAAGCATTAAGTTGGACATTTTAGGAGAAGTTGGGGATTCTTAGGAAACATTGGGGATTTTTAGGGAACAATGGGGATTTTTAGTAGATATTGAGGATGTTAAAGGAAACTTAGGAATCATGAGAGTCTTCATCGGAAATGACGCCTTTGTGAAGTCTAAGCATTGAATTTTTAGGGAACGTTGCGGATTTTTAAAGAACGATGAGGATTTTTAGTAGATATTGAGGATGTTAATGGAAACTTTGTACAGTGACGATTCGTTCGTTGAGAGCTCGTTAGATGGGCTGTCTCGATGGTTGAATGTTCACTGGTTGGGGCAAAACCCAACTAAAAAGCACTGTCAATGTCAAAATAGATGTCAAAACGAGTTTGACGTCTGACCGCCGCCGCATCACAGCTCCTGTATACAGAACGTTTACGCAAGTATGTGAGTGTTCCGTGACGTATTTCTCATCACTTGCGTGTGTCTAGAGCATTTTGATCAGTTGTCAGTTGCCCCAACGAACGAACACGATTCGCTAATCGGGGCGCAGTCGTGACCCAACCAGCGAATCCGGACTGTAATCATGAGGGTCTTCATGGGAAATGATGCTTTTGTGAAGTCTTAGCATTAAGTTGGACATTTTAGGAGAAGTCGGAGATTTTTAGGGAACATTGGGAATTTTTAGGAGACATTGAGGATGTTAAAGCTCACATGGGAATCATGAGGGTCTTCATGGGAAATGATGCTTTTGCGAAATCGAAGCATTAAATTGGACATTTTAGGAGAAGTCGGGGATTTTTAGGGAACATTGGGGATTTTTAGAGAACGATGAGGATTTTTAGGAAATATTGAGGATGTTAAATGAAACTTTGGAATCATGAGGGTCTTCATGGGAAATGACGCCTTTGTGAAGCCTAAGTATTAAATTGGACATTTTAGCAGAAGTCGGGGATTTTTATTGAACATTGGGGATTTTTAGGAGATATTGAGGATGTTAAAGGAAACTTAGGTGTCATGAGGGTCTTCATGGGAAATGATGCTTTTGGGAAATCTAAGCATTAAATTGGAAATTTTAGGAGAAGTCGGGGATTTTTAGGGAACATTGGGCATTTTTAGGAGATATTGAGGATGTTAAAGGAAACATGGGAATCATGAGGGTCTTCATGGGAAATGACGCCTTTGTGAAGCCTAAGCATTGAATTGGACATTTTAGGAGAAGTCGGGGATTTTAAGGGAACATTGGGGATTTTTAGGAGATATTGAGGATGTTAAAGGAAACATGGCAATCATGAGGGTCTTCATGGGAAGTGATGCTTATGGGAAATCTAAGCATTAAATTGGACATTTTAGGTGAAGTCGGGGATTTTTAGGGAACATTGGGGATTTTTAGGAGATATTGAGGATGTTAAAGGAAACTTAGGAATCATGAGGGTCTTCATGGGAAATGATGCTTTTGGGAAATCTAAGCATTAAATTGGAAATTTCAGGAGAAGTCGGGGATTTTTAGGTAACATTGGGGATTTTTAGGAGATATTGAGGATGTTAAAGGAAAATGGGAATCATGAGGGTCTTCATGGGAAATGACGCCTTTGTGAAGCCTAAGCATTTAATTGGACATTTTAGGTGAAGTCGGGGATTTTTAGGGAACATTGGGGATTTTTAGGAGATATTGAGGATGTTAAAGGAAACTTAGGAATCATGAGAGTCCTCGGGAAACGGTACTTTTGGGAAATCTAAGCATTGAGTTGGACATTTTAGCAGAAGTTGGGGATTTTTAGGAGATATTGAGGATGTTAAAGGAAACATGGGAATCATGAGGGTCTTCATGGGAAATGATGCTTTTGGGAAATCTAAGCATTAAGTTGGACATTTTAGGGGAAGTCGGGGATTTTCAGGGACTATTGGGGATTTTTAGGAGATATTGAGGATGTTAAAGGAAACTTAGGAATCATGAGAGTCCTCGGGAAATGATACTTTTGGGAAATCTAAGCATTGAGTTGGACATTTTAGCAGAAGTTGGGGATTTTTAGGAGATATTGAGGATGTTAAAGGAAACATGGGAATCATGAGGGTCTTCATGGGAAATGATGCTTTTGGGAAATCTAAGCAATAAGTTGGACATTTTAGGAGAAGTTGGGGATTTTTATGGAACGTTGGGGATTTTTATGAGATATTGAGGATGTTAAAGAAAACATAGGAATCATGCGGGTCGTCATGGGAAATGATGTTTTTGTGAAGTCTAAGCATTAAGTTGGACATTTTAGGAGAAGTCGGGGATTTTTAGGGAACATTGGGGATTTTTAGGAGATATTGAGGATGTTAAAGGAAACATGGGAATCATGAGGGAGCATCCATTTAGTACGTCACGCTAAATTTTGAATTTTTGACCCCCTCCCCCGTTCGTACGGGTTTTTGTCATACTTAATACATTGCTTGTCACACTTTCGCCAACCCCCCCTCCCCCCTCTAAGCGTGATGTACTTTATGGATGCCCCCTGAAGGTCTTCATGGGAAATGATGCTTTTGGGAAACCTAAGCATTCAATTGGACATTTTAGGAGAAGTTGGGGATTTTTATGGAACGTTGGAGATTTTAAGGAGATTTTGAGGATGTTAAAGGAAACATAGGAATCATGAGAGTCCTCGGGAAATGATACTTTTGGGAAATCTTAGCATTGAGTTGGACACTTTAGCAGAAGTTGGGGATTTTTAGGGAACGTTGGGGATTTTTAGGAGATATTTAGGATGTTAAAGGAAACATAGAAATCATGAGGGTCTTCATGGGAAATTATGTCTTCGTGAAGTCTAAGCATTAAGTTGGACGTTTTAGGAGAACTTGGGGATTTTTAGGAGATATTGAGGATGTTAGAAGAAACATGGGAATCATGAGGGTCTTCATGGGAAATTATGCCTTTGTGAAGTCCAAGCATTATGTTGGACATTTTAGGAGAAATTTTGGATTTTTAGGGAACGTTGGGAGTTTTTAGAGAACGTTGAGGATTTTAGGGAGACATTAAGGATGTTAAAGGAAACTTAGAAATCATGAAGGTCGTCATGGGAAATCAAAACTTTAAGTAGGACATTTTAGACGAAGTTGGGGAATTTTAGGGAACGTTGAGAATTTTCAGAGAACGTTCTCTAAAAATCCTTAACTTCCCCTAAAATGTTCAAATTAATGCGTAGATTTCACAAAAAACATCATTTCCCATGAAGACCCTCTTGATTCCTAGTTTGCCTTTGACCTCCCGATATCTCCTAAAATCCCCAACGTTCCCAAAAATCAAAAACTTTTCCAAAAAATCCCCAACGTTCTTTAAAAATCCCCAACTTCTTCAAAAATGTCCAACAAAATGCTAAGACTTCACAAAGGCATAATTTCCCATGGAGACCCTCATGATTTTTAACTTGCCTTTTACCTCCCAATATCTCCTTAAATCCGTAACGTTCCCTAAAATCCCATACCTTTCCAAATAATCCCCAACATTCTCTCAAAATCCCCAACTTCTCCTAAAATTTCCAACTCAAAGCTTAGATTTCCCAGAAGCATCATTTCCCATGAAGACCCTCATGATTCCTAAGTTCCCTTTAACATCCTCAATATCTCCTAATTATCCCCAATGTTCCCTAAAGATCCACACTTCTCCTAAAATGTCCAACTTAATGCTTAGACTTCACAAAAGCATCATTTCCCACGAAAACCCTCATGATTCCTAAGTTTCCTTTAACATCCTCAATATCTCCTAAAAATCCCCAATGTTCCCTAAAAATCCCTGACTCCTCCTAAAATGTCCAACATATTGCTTAGACTTCACAAAGGCGTCATTTCTCATGAAGGCCCTCATGATTCCTAAGTTTCCTTTAACATCCTCAATATCTCCTAAAAATCCCCATTGTTCCCTAAAAATCCCCAATGTTCCCTAAAAATCTCCAACTTCTCCTCAACTGTCCAACTTAATGCTTAGACTTCACAAAAGCATCATTTTCCATGAAGACCGTCATGATTCCTAAGTTTCCATTAACATCCTCAATATCTCCTAAAAATCCCCAATGTTTTCTAAAAATATCCAACTATTCCTAAAATGTCCAGCTTAATGCTAAGACTTCACAAAGGCGTCATTTCCCATGAAGACTCTCATGATTCCTAAGTTTCCTTTAACATTTTTAAATATTTCCTAAAAATCTCCAATGTTCCCTAAAAGTCCCCAACTTCTCCTAAAATGTCCAACTTAATGCTTAGACTTTACAAGGGCGTCATTTCCCATGAAAACCCTCATGATTCCTAAGTTTCCTTTAACATCCTCAATATCTCCTAAAAATCCCCAATGTTCCCTAAAAATCCCCAACTTCTCCTCAAATGTCCAACTTAATGCTTAGACTTCACAAGGGCGTCATTTCCCATGTAAACCCTCATGATTCCTAAGTTTCCTTTAACATCCTCAATATCTCCTAAAAATCCCCTATGTTCCCTAAAAATCCCCAACTTCTCCTCAAATGTCCAACTTAATGCTTAGACTTCAAAAGTGCGTCATTTCCCATGAATGCCCTCATGATTCCTATGTTTCCTTTAACATCCTCAATATCTCCTAAAAATCCCCAATGTTCCCTAAAAATCCCCAACTTCTCCTAAAATGTCCAACATAATGCTTAGACTTCACAAAAGCATCATTTCCCATGAAGACCCTCATGATTCCAAAGTTTCCATTAAAATTAAAAATCCGCAACGTTCCCTTAAAATTCAATGCTAAGACTTCAAAAAGGCGTCATTTCCCATACAGACCCTCATGATTCCTTAGTTTCCTTTAACTTCCCCAATATCTCCTAAAAATCCCCAATGTTCCCTAAAAATCCCCGACTCCTCATTAAATGTCCAACATATTGCTTAGACTTCACAAAAGCATCATTTCCCATGAAGATCCTCATGATTCTCATGTTTCCTTTAACATCCTCAATATCTCCTAAAAATCCCCAATGTTCCCTAAAAATCCCCAACTTCTCCTAAAATGTCCAACTTGATGCTTAGACTTCACAAAAGCATCATTTCCCATGAAGACCCTCATGATTCCTAAGTTTCCTTTAACATCCTCGATATCTCCTAAAAATCTCCAATGTTCCCTTAAAATCCCCAACTTCTCCTAAAATGTCCAACTTAATGCTAAGACTTCACAAGGGCGTCATTTCCCATGAAGACCCCCATGATTCCTAAATTTCCTTTAACATCCCCAATACCTCCTAAAAATCCCCAATGTTCCCTAAAAATCCCCGACTCCTCCTAAAATGTCCAACATAATGCTAAGAGTTCACAAAGGCGTCATTTCCCATGAAGACTCTCATGATTTCTAAGTTTCCTTTAACATCCTCAATATCTCCTAAAAATCCCCAATGTTCTCTAGAAACCAACAACTTCTTCTAAAATGATTAATTTATTTCCCAGATTTCTTATGAGCATTATTAACCTTGAAATTCCGCAAATTTTTGCTGCATGTTTATCAGCTGAGCTGAGAAACAGGCTCTGTTCCATTGGGGATGTTATACCAGTAATAAGAAGAAGAATAACGCTACACATAATACATTTAGTACATTTGAAAATGTATTTAATAAGTGCATTCTCTAGTGCATGCTCTAAATTCCCGCACGCATAGACCTCCCCATCTGAACAGCACCGCAGCAGAGCTACGAGTGCGAAGGATTTAAAGGGATGCTCTTGTAAATACACTTTTGTCAGCGCTTTCGCTCCGTCCAAAACAAGTGTATAGTGCGCGTCAAACTGAATATGGCACAGAAGCCACACTCCGCCTCGAAATCTTCCACAGGCGGGGATACAAAGCGACAAAGAGCGAACTCATTCTCTGTTCGCGACGGCAGCACCAGCAGCTGCCGTCGTCCTCATACCGTAGAGCAACATCACACGAACGCACGAACGGATGGGGTGATGACCATTATTTTGGCATGGTGTTGATGCAATTTTGAGTGATATTTTCAAAATAATTTTCTAGCTAATCTACAAAAGATAGAGTTTTGCTGTCAAAGAAACATTTTTAGAAAACAAGTTCGTGCGTGTTTTGTAGAAGAACTTTTTTAACAGAAGTTTTGTTTTCATATTAAAATCATCAAAAATGCCTGAAAAAGAGCTGTTTTTTTCGACATGTTTTGCAATGTTTTGAAAATTTAAGCCTTTTAGACTAATTTTACGAAGTTCACGTCCAAGAGGCTAAGATAGTAGAAGTCATTAGCTTTCAATTCGAGCGTTGACATTTATGGTACGACTGATAGTTTAGTAGATAGAGGGTTTCAAAGATGAGCTAAATTAAAAAAACTTAAAATGTGATTAACTCACTTAGCAGTGATTTCCGACCCCATGTTCCTTGGGCACTTTTTCATAACTCATGGAGACCTATCTACCCTAAAAATATCTGCACTCCGGAAACAAACACCCTGTAAATTAGACCTGTTCACTTTTTTTACCTACCCGTGTCACATCAAATTATCAATCTACAAGCAAAAACAAGTCTTCAGTCCAAAAATGAGCCAAATTGATAAAGGTTTAGAGGTGTATCAAATCGATTTTGTGTTTTTTCGAGCATTTTCACAAAAATGTACTCCAATATCCAGAAAAATGCACCGAAAAGGTACCGAAAACACCGTTAAAATATAGTTGGAACAATACTCTACAACTTTGCCGAAGAAACTACGGTGTTTAAATTGCTTATTTCTAAGTTATTCAACAATTTTCGTTAAAAAATCGCGAAAAAATACAATATTTTTACGGTTTTTCATGTAAATTTACATTGTTTTAAGTGACTATTTTAATAAGCTAGGAGCAATATGTGTTACGAACATTTCGTCCATACATCATTTTAGTGTGGGAATTCGTTTTCATTGACTACTTATCAAAAGTATGTCACGTTGATACAAAAAATCGCATAGAGTTGCCAGCACAAAATTAAACAAAGTTACCCATGATTAAAACGTCATTACATTTCTTTGTCGCATCTGCATCAGTTTTAATTTGGTGTAGATGGTTGAGCATGAGACTGCAGATTCGAAGATTCAAGGTTCGAGCCCTGAAAGGGGCTGTCCAGAAACCACGTGGTCATTTTTTTGGGACTTTTCAACCCCCCCCCCACCCCCCCCCCCCCCGCGTGGTCATTAGTCCATACAAAAAATTTTATTTGTCAATACAAAATGGTCATTGGCCGAACACCCCCCCCCCCCCCCTCATGACCACGTGGTTTATGGACAGCCCCAAATCGTTATTTTTGCGTGTCGATCCAGCTATAAGTTAATGAGACTACGCTCTGCATCTCATTGCAATTTGGCATCATAGCCTTGTTTCGAAACCATAGAGTGCAAGAATGAAATTTCCCTTTATCGTGTAGTTGTGTTGCTTGTGGCTAGATAAATGCAAGTAATCTCCACAGTTGTATGATAAATTTTGCATCCAGAAGCAGTTCCAGCATCGTATTGAATAGTTTTAGCTACATTAATCGGTATCAAACAGATGTTCAATATTTCGTCCAGCTGATCTCGTCGACACGATTTCTTGTCAACAAGTAAACTAATTATCTAGCTAGTCCTGGAATGGGCTTAATTGGCAGGTCCCGATCATCATTATTTGGGAGATTGCGTGTAAGACATGGGTCATGGCTCATGGCAGATTAATCATCCTAGAAAAAAAAAAGTTCATTATGTATTTGAGCTTGAACCTGGGATCTTCTGATCCGCAGGCTCGAGCCTTATCATCTGCGCCATTTCTGATACTTGAATCAAAAGACATTAGAATACGATGGCATGACGTCTTAATCATGGGTAACTTTGTTTTAATTCGTGCTGGCAACTCTACGCGATTTTTAGAATCAACGTGACATACTTTTGATAATTAGTCATTGAAAACGAGTTCCTACCCAAAAATGATGTATGGACGAAATGTTCGTTACACAAAGGAGAAATAGCTAATTAATTTAGTCACGTAAAATAATGTAAAATTACATGACTTTTATATGTAAAATCGTAAAAATATCGTGTTTTTTCGTGATTTCTCAACTAAAATTATTGAATAGCTTCGAAATAAGCAATTTAACACCGTAGTATCTTCGGCAAAGTTGTAGAGTATTGTACCGTCAAGGCGCCATTCACCGTGGGGGCTCCATTCACCGTGTGCCTTCGAATATTTTTTCATTATTTCCATATTATGATTGTATGATATGACAATTTCCCTTCAATTTCACCAATACAACACTAATGTATTGTTACCATGTCAAAACGCTCATTAGAAACTTTTAAAAGTATCATTTTCACATAAAAGTGTGTTTACATGAACCAGGTTTCTGCTCGTTCACTGCATTCATAGTAAAAAAACGAAAACTGGGCTAAGGTGATTTTAAGCGATAAACTAAATGTAGTAACGTTTTTATTCCACCAAGAAGCAATTAAATTCACATATCAGGTATGTATTTTGCATTACCGAAGTAAGTTTAACAAGAAAGTACAATTACTCGTACTTTTTAATTGAAACAAAAAGGCACGGTAAATGGGTACCCTAAAAATCAATGGTCTCCATTCACCGTGCCCCATATTGTCCCATATATCTAGAAAAAATCAAAAATTTGATCATTCGTTTTTCTAATAAAATCTTGCAAGTTATTACTTGAAATAAATTTAAACGAAGAAAATTCCCTTGGCTGGGTTGTTTTGATCATTTTTAAACAAAGTAGAATAAAATTTCTCATACACGGTGAATGGGTCCCTACTACCACGGTGAATGGTGACCTACCACGGAATTAGGCGACCCTACTACCCTTTACTAATTGTACTATATCACCAAATTTTGTGAATTTTTTTCTACTTCTGTAGATATTGCTTTAATTTTAACCTATAATGAAGGCAATTAAAAGCGACACCAACAATGTTTATAAGACTGGTACTGGTGTCAAATGACAGCCCTTATTTGCCCCGAATCCTCTTATGTGTTGGAATATCACTGAGGCCAACACTGTCCACAAAGCTACCCAGGGGACCGACAACAAACTACCGGGGGAATGTTTCGGACGCGTAACGGCGGAGAAACACGGGAGCAAACACAGAGATGCGGGTGCACGTCGCGGCGGTCGGTTTATTTAACTAACAATATATGTACAAACAATAACAATCAACATACATACATTTAGCAGGGTCGGCGCAGGGCATTGATGATAAACATCGCAACATACATTAGGCTGGCCCAAATATTTCAACACTCCTCCTCGATGTTGGTCATCACAATCACAAAGTTCGTTCGCAAAAGTTACATTTTCACAAAGTCTTCACAAAGTTTACATTGGACGCCACAGCCTACACAAAGTTTCTCCTTCTGCACCGAACACTTCTGCTTCGTCAAGTATTACCACAAAGAGTCACATAGTTACATAGTTACGCAAAGTTCTTAACACTTAGCATTGGAGTTCCTCGTCATAACAATCAAAGTATTCTTCTTCTTGGAACTCCTCGGCGCGATGCCCAGCTGCATTTCTCCGGCGGTTGCCGATCTCCGCTTCTCCAGCTATCTTCAGGGCATACAGCTCACCACTAAGCTCCGCGACGGCTTGCACTCTTCCGCTGGAACTCACTATCTGGCACTTCGACTCCACAAAATTAACTTTTAATCCCTTCTGTGCCAGCTTCCGGACAGACAGCAGTCCACAGTCTAGCTCCGGGATGTACAGCACGTTCTCCACTTTCACGGTGTTTATTCTTCCGTCTCCATCGACGCACTCCAGGAAGCCTTCCCCGACACCGGCGGACCTGATTACTGAGCCGTCCGCCAAGTTCACTTCGACCTTCACTTTTTCATCGATCTTCTCGAAGAACTTCCGGTCACTGGTCATGTGGCTCGAGCAGCCACTGTCCACATACCAGCAGTTCCGCTTTCGCTGACCTCCCACGCCAAAACAAATTCCAGGATTCTTCTTCACCACTGTCTTCTTCACTTCCGGATCTCTTCTTCCTTCTTCACGAAGCATTGGGCACTCTCTCCGGAAGTGGCCCGGTTTCCGGCAGTTATAGCACACACGCTGTCGCACTCGTCCGTTTCGTCTGCTTCCGTTCACTTGACTGATTGACTGATTGGCATGCGCCAGATGAGGACTCTTCATTTGACCTTTTCGCACTTTGGAGTGTTCCTTCGCAAACTTTGCGTATTCAGGCGCCCCTGCTCAGCAAGCTAGGGAACCTGTAATAATTGGTTGCGATCACATTTTATGGATAACTCGCTTCCATTGCTACTCCAAGAGAGTTTCATTATGGTTTTGCTATTACAACGCCCTTCATTGTGGTATACCATAGCTACTGCTTTGAAAGAAGCTTGTCCTCTGCGGTCTGTGCGGACCGCAAGAGGTATTCGTGAATGGAACTCGGACCTGTTCAAGTTCTAAATATCTTCGGATAAACCAGTCTTTTGTATAGCTACGAATCTTTAGCTTCTACCCCGAGGATTGTAGCTATAGAATCGATTTAGTGAGCACTAAAAAGCTCTGCTTAGTTCAAATCTCCTGGAGCAAATGAGGCTTTATCCTATTTTTCTCCAGAGGGATTTGAGTTTTTCAAACATGTTTTGAACTCTTGTAGTTTTCTATTGGGTATTTTCATGGCATGAAATTACTCTGTAGTTTTATCCCGAAAGGGTGCGTGCGTTGTATAAAGAAGGAATAAGTTCCAGATTCATCTGGTAACGTCGTTCTTTCTGAAATGCTCGAAACGCTCTGTCGATTATCACATCTGTGATGTTCGTCTTGCTAACATGCCTGTTCATGTGAACTCACATGTCTCCCACTTTGGGATGTCCACAGTGACTCTTTTACATAAAGTTGTATACGTTTTCAAGAAAGCACTCGCTCAAACGTAGTTTTTGCTTGGGTGATTTCTTGAATATTGAGGATGCTTTTGATGGCGTGCCTTTCTATGTCATATTGAAAGTCGCATGACGTCGCAAGCTACCTCCAATGAGCTATAGGCTCTTTTTACGCTTATGCGTTTTACAGTGTCCTTTTCAGGGCACTGATTAACCCCGTTGTGGAATGAGCTATGAGCTCTCGTTGCGCTTATGCGTTCATTCCCTCTTCTAGGGCACCCCTTCCTATTTCATCACCTTTCCCTTTCCCAATTCCCATCCCTTGTCCTATTCTCCCTCAGGTAAATAATGAAATAGGCTTGTATGTATGGCGATGGCACAAATGTCCCAAATGGAGGATAACGTGCCTCTGGAGCCGGCCTTCTGATACCTGATACACACGCTGTCGCACTCGTCCGTTTCGTCTGCTTCCGTTCACTTTCAGCGCCCGGTCGTGGCGCTCCTCGGACGATCCTTGCCGCTTCTCCACCCGTCGGTAGTACTCGTCCATCAGCCGCTGCTTCACGAATTCCAGTGACTGGTCGGCATCCGGACGGCTCTCCAAGGCCGTCACCAGTCCGTTGTAGGATTCCGGCAGACTCCGGTACACCATCGCCACTTGTAACGATTCCTCGATCTTCTGCCCCGCACACGATAGCCGATCGAATAACTCCTCGATCGCGAACAGGTGCTCCTCCATGTTTGCACCTTCTTCGTAGTTAAGACTACATAGCTTCTTCAGAAGCGACACTCGCGACGTCACCGTAGCCTTTTCGTGGTACTTTTTTAACTTTTCCCACACTTCCGCCGCAGACTTCAAGTCTTTCACCAGCGGCAACTGATTGTCTTCAACGTTCAGAATGATCATGGCTTTCGCCTTTTGATCCTCTTTCGACCACGCCGCAGTCACTGGCGCTGGCTTCGCTTCCGAAACCGCATGCCACAGGTCGAAAGTAATCAGCAGCATCTGAATTTTCACCTTCCACGTCTGGTAATTTTTATTATCCAGACGGGAAATAAAAACTTTTTCAGCCATCTCGAAATTGTTCGTTTTCTGTTGGCGCACACTGTACGCACGAAGGCACAACCAACAACACTCGAAAACGTACCCGCCGTATCAACACACACGAAGGCGGTACACAGGCAGAGTCTCTTCGCTATCGAACACCACGGCTACGGCAACAGTTCGTTCGATTCGCGGGTCAAAATGGCACAATCTCACAAAGTATTCTTCTCGGCTGCGGGACAAAATGGTGCACTAGGAGCCACCGGCACTTTCTAACTTGTTCTGGGCGCCGCTCCAACCAAACGGGAAATATTTCCGCCGACCACTTTTTCAACACTGTCCCGGTCACAGCTGTTCTTCCACACAGCAGCTGATTGCAACCGAACGAGCCAAATTAATTAGCTCTCCCACCGACCGGCACCACACAGAAGGAATCGCGGGACAAATTCGCACTTAATCCGCGACTGTTCCGAGCACTTTTCCGGTTCTACCGCACCAACTGGGCCCATAGCCTGTTGGAAATGTCACTGAGGCCAACACTGTCCTCAAAGGACCACTGAGCTACCCAGGGGCACCGACAAATCACCGGGGGAACTTTCGGTACGCGTAACGGCGGAGAACACACGGGAGGTAACACAAAGTACGTGTGCTCGTCGCGGCGGTCGGTTTATTTAACTAACAATATATGTACAAACAATAACAATCAACATACATACATTTAGCAGGGTCGGCGCAGGGCATTGATGATAAACATCGCAACATACATTAGGCTGGCCCAAATATTTCAACATTATGGTGATAAGCTCCAACGAGTCTAATACGAGATTTAATCCAGATTTTGAAAAATCCAGATTAAATTTTAATACCTCGTTCGGTAAGCACCAAATCCGGTATTAACGCCTCAGCACGCAGCCACATTTGTTCGTGAGCATGTGAGAATGCGAAAACAAAGAGGAGTCAACAAAATGACATTTCCATCAAGTTTTTGTTTTGATTTTGAATTTTCGCATCTAAGTTCGGTCGGTCATTCGGAAGGAACGGAACTTTGTGCTTTCCCGGCACAAATACAATTTGCATTTAGCAGATACATAACCCCCCCCCCCCCCCCCCCCGCAAGACCAGCGGAAGTTGTGCCACCCGTACGGGTGTCCCGGTATTGTGACACCAAAGACCGAGTAAATGACAGGGAACTTCGAAAGAAAACCAGGCTTCCAGCAGGTACGACGTGAATAGTTACCAACCCAGTGGTGTTGTGAGAATAAACGGCTCGTGAGGAGGATTGTACCTAATTGAACGTGAGCAAAGGGTCCAGAATCAACCAAACCGGTACGATAGCATGTTTCGTTCCTGTCCGCCCGAGTCAAGAATTAAGCTGCCATGCGGTGCATGTGCAAAATCAGCAACTCCACTACCTATCATGTTATCGCAATAAATGCTTATTGAAAATTAATAGCTTATACCTACATTTATTCGTAAAGTACCTAATCTGTATTGCTTACATAAATAAAAACAAAAAAAGGCAAACCGACAGACGATTTACTGCGTCGCGGCTAACACCAAGAACTTTATTACGATTCCTGAATCCATTTACATCCCTCAAAACAAAAGGAATTAACGAAACCGTGAATCCTACATGAATTCCATCGAAGAATCCTCCAGATATTCCTTCAGAAATTCCTCCAGGAATTCTTTCGAGGATTTCGTCAGGCATTCCTTCGAGGGTTTCTCCAAAAATTCCTTTGAGAATTTATCTAGGAATTCCTTCGGGGATTCCTCCAGGAATTATTTCGGGAACTTCTCCAGCAATCATTTTGAGGATTCATGGAATCCCTTCACAGATTCCTCCAGGAATTCCTTCGGGGCTTCCTCAGAGAATATCTATGGGGATTCTTCCAAGAATTACTCCGGGAATTTCTTCAGGAATTCCTTCAGGGAGTCCTTCAGGCATAACTTCGGGGATTCCTCCAAGAATTCCTTCGGAGATTCCCAGAATTATTTCAGGAACTTCTCCAGCAATTACTTAGGGGATTCTTGGAATCCGTTCAGGGATTCCTGCGGGGATTCCTCCAGGAATTTCTTCCGGTGATTTCTCAAGGAATTCCTTCGGAGTTTCCTTTAGGAATTCATTCGGAGATATTTCCAGAAATTTATTTGGGGATTCCTTCAGGAATCGCTTCCGGAATTCCTCCAGAAATTCCTACGGGGATGCCTCCAGGAATTGTTTCGAGGATCTCTCCAGGAATTCCTCTGGGGATTTCTCCAGGAATTCCTTCGGGGATTTCTCCACGAATTCCTTCGGGGATTCTGTCAGGGATTTCGGGGATTTTTCGGAGATCCCTGCAGGACTTATTCCGAGATTTCTCCAGGAATTCCTACGGCGATTTCTCATGGAATTCTTTCGGAAATTCCTACAGGAATTCATTCACAGATATTTCCAGGAATTTATTCGGGGATTCCTCCAGGAATTCCTTCGGGGATGCCTCCAGGAATTGTTTGGGGAATCTCTCCAGGAATTCCTTTAGGGATTCATTCAGGAATTCCTTTAGGGATTCATTCAGGAATTCCTTCGGAGATTCCTCCAAGAATTCCGTCGGAGATTCCTCCAGGAATTCCTTCGGAGATTCCTCCAGGAATTCCTTCGGAGATTCCTCCAGGAATTCCTTCGGAGATTCCTCCAGGAATTCCTTCGGAGATTCCTCCAGGAATTCCTTCGGAGATTCCTCCAGGAATTCCATCGGAGATTCCTCCAGGAATTCCTTCGGAGATTCCTCCAGGAATTCCTTCGGAGATTCCTCCAGGAATTCCTTCGGAGATTCCTCCAGGAATTCCTTCGGAGATTCCTCCAGGAATTCCTTCGGAGATTCCTCCAGGAATTCCTTCGGAGATTCCTCCAGGAATTCCTTCGGAGATTCCTCCAGGAATTCCTTCGGAGATTCCTCCAGGAATTCCTTCGGAGATTCCTCCAGGAATTCCTTCGGAGATTCCTCCAGGAATTCCTTCGGAGATTCCTCCAGGAATTCCTTCGGAGATTTCTCCAGGAATTCCTTCGGAGATTCCTCCAGGAATTCCTTCGGAGATTCCTCCAGGAATTCCTTCGGAGATTCCTCCAGGAATTCCTTCGGAGATTCCTCCAGGAATTCCTTCGGAGATTCCTCCAGGAATTCCTTCGGAGATTCCTCCAGGAATTCCTTCGGAGATTCCTCCAGGAATTCCTTCGGAGATTCCTCCAGGAATTCCTTCGGAGATTCCTCCAGGAATTCCTTCGGAGATTCCTCCAGGAATTCCGTCGGAGATTCCTCCAGTAATTCCTTCGGAGATTCCTCCAGGAATTCCTTCGGAGATTCCTCCAGGAATTCTTTCGGAGATTCCTCCAGGAATTCTTTCGGAGATTCCTCCAGGAATTCCTTCGGAGATTTCTCGGAGATTTTTCGGGATTTTTCGGAGATTCCTCCATGACTTCCTCCGAGATATCTCCAGGAATTCCATCTAAGATTCTTCCAGGAGTTACTTCGGAGATACCTTCAGGAATTGCTTCGGGGATTCCTTCGTAGATTCCTTCGGGGATTCCTCCAAGAATTTCTTTGGACATTCCTCCTTGTGGGCTTCGTGGCCGTGCGGTTAGCGGCGTCAGTCGTCTAGGCGTTTCGTAAGCCTCGGAGTGCGGGTTCGATTCCCGCTCCAGTCGGGGAAAACTTTTCGTCGAACGGAAAATTCTCCATTGGGCCACTGGGTGTTCAGTGTGTTGTCCGTTGTCTTGTGTATGCAATGTTCAGTCTGTGCAGCCTTTGGCTTTTTTTTTTAAATTGTTTGGGAGATTTTCTGCAGTAATTTCTTTGAGAGTTCCTCAGGGATTTTCTTCGGAAACTCCTCCAGCAATTTCTTCGGAAATTTCTTCAGGGAGTGCTTCGGGGATTCCTCCAGGAATTCCTTCGGGGACTCTTCCAGGAGTTCCTTCGGGAATGCCTCCAAGAATTTCTTCGGACATTCCTCCAGGAATTTCTCCGGGAATCTTTCTTCAGGGATTTCTTCGGGAATTCGTCCAGGAATTGCTTCGGGAATTCCTCCAGAAATTTCTTTGAAATTTCTTCAGGAATTTCCTCGGGTATTCCTTCAGGAATTTCCTCGGGAATTTCTCCAGAATTTTTTTCAGAAATTCCTCTAGGAATTTTATTGGGAATTTCTTCAGGAATTTCAACGACGATTTCTCCATGAATTGCTTCGGGAATTCCTCCAGAAATTCCTTCGGAAATTTCTCCAGAAATTGTACGAGTTCCTCCAGAAATTCTTTTAAAAATTCTTAGGAAGAATTCCTTCAGAAATTTATTTGGAAATTCCACCACAACTTTTTCCGGATGTTTCTCCAGAAATTCCTTAGGAAATTCTTCCAGAAATTTGATCGGAAATTCTTCATGAAATCTCTCATGAAATTTCTCTGGATATTCATCCAGAAATTCCTCCGATAATACCTCCAGAAAATACTCTTGGAATTCCTCTAGAAATTTCTCTTGAAATTCACTTCAAATTTCCTCCGGGAATTCCTTCACAAATTCTGCCATGTACATATTCCTCAAGAAAGTCCTCGAGCAATTCACCCAAAAACTCTTCTGGAAACTGTTCCAGATTTTTTTTCAGAAATTCTTCCGGGAATTTGTTCTGAAATTCCTCCAGAAATTCCTCCTGAAATTCCTGCTGAAATTCCTCCAGAAATACGTCAGGGAGTTTCTCCAGAAACTCCAGAAATACATCCTATGGGAATTCGTCCAGAAAGTCCTTAGGAAATTTCTCCAGAAATTCTTCTGAGATTCCTCCGAGAATTATGGAGAATTAAGAAACTCCTTCAGGAAATCCTATATAATTTCCCTCAAGGATGATCCAAGACATTCCCACACATAATCCTCTTGAAATTCGCTCAGGGATCACTCAAGAATTTTCCCTAAAGAATCCTCAAGAAATTACCATTGAGATTACTCAAAAAAAATGCTCAAGGAAATTTCTTAAAAAATTCTCAAGAAGGTTCTTCAGTGGACCCTCAAAAAATTTTCTCAGAGAATTTATAAGGAATTCCCTAAGAAATTATTCATAGAACTTCGGCAAGGATCCTCAAAAAATTTCTTCAAAAAATCCTTAAGAAGTTTCCAGATGGATTACTTAACAAATTCTTCAAGTACATCAAAACATCCTCAAGGCTTTCCTTCTGGGACTACTCAAAAAAATTTCGCAGCGGTTACTTTAGAAATTTCATCGGGATTTCTTGAGAAATATCCTCAGAAAGTTTTCAAGGAATTCACTCAAGGATTCCTCAAGAAATCCCCTCAGTGATGGCTTCTGGAGGAATCATTAAAGGAATATTTGGGGGAACCCTCAAAGGAATTCCCGGAGGACGCCCCGATGCAAATCCTGGTTGAATTCCCGAAGTAATACCTTGTGGAATTCCAGAAGAAATTGCAGGAGGAATTCCCAATAAAAATCCTGATGAAATTCACGAATAATTTCTTGAAGGAATTACCGAAGAAAGTCCTGAAGGAATCTTCCCGAAGAAAACTCCGAAGGAATTCCAGAAGAAATTCGTGGAGGAATCACCGAAAGAGTTTTTGGAGGAATCCCTGAAGAAATTATTGGAGAGTCTTAAGGAGAGTCCCTGAAAGAATTCCTGGCGGAATCCCCGAAGAAATTCTTGGAGGAATCCCCGAAGGAATTCCTGGACGATTTCCTGGGGAAATTTCTTGAAGTATCCCCGAAGAAATTACTGGAGGAATCCCTGAAGAAAATCCTTTAGAAATCTCCAAAAAAAAAACTGGAGGAATCCCCAAAGAAATACTGGGGAGGAGTCCCTGAAGGAATTCCTGGAGGAATCCCCGAAGCAATTCCTGGTAGAATCATCGAAGAAATTCCTGAAGGAATCCCCAAAGAAATTCCTGGAGAAATTCCCGAAAGAATTTTTGGAGGAATCTCCGAAGAAATTTTTGGGAGAGCCCCTGAAGGATTTTTTGGAGGAATCCCCGAAGCAAGTCCTGGTGGAATCCCCGAAGAAATTCCTGGAGGAAACCCCGAAGGAATTCATGGACGAATTCTCGAGGAAATTTCTGGAAGTATCCCCGAAGAAATTACTGGAGGAATCTCCGAAGAAATTCCTGGTAAAATCCCCGAAGAATTCCTGGAGGAATCCCCGAAGAAATTCTTGAAGGAGTCCCCGAAGAAATCCCTGAAGGAATCCGCTAAGCAATTCCTTGTAGAATCCCCAAAGAAATTCCTGGAGGAAAACCCGAAGAAATTCCTGGAGAAATCCCCAAAACAATTTCTGGAGGAATCCCCAAAGAAATTCTTGGGAGGAGCCCCCGAAGGAATTCCTGGAGGCATCCCTCAAGCAATTCCTCGTGGAATCCCCGGAATATTCCTGGAGGAATCTCCGGAATATTCCTGGAGGAATGCCCAAAGAAATTCTTGGGAGGAGTCCATGAAGGAATTCCTAGAGGAATCTCCGAAGCAATTCCTGGTAGAATCCCCGAAGAAATTCCTGGAAGAATCCCCGAAGCAATTCCTGGTGGAATCCCCGAAGAAATTCCTGGAGGAATCCCCGAAGGAATTCCTGAACGAATTTCCGAGGAAATTTCTGAAAGTATCCCTGAAGAAATTACTGGAGGAATCCCTGAAGAAAGTCCTGGAGAAATCCCCGAAGAATTCCTGGAGGAATCCCGAAAGAAATTCTTGGAGGAATCCTCGAAGCAATTTCTGGTGGAATACCCAAAAGAATTCCTTGAGGAATTTCTGAGGACATTCCTATAAGAATACCCGAAGAAATCCCTGAAGGAATCCCCGAAGAATTTCCTGGAGGATCCCCAAAAGGAATTCCTGGAGGAATCTCTGAAGGAATTCGTGGAGGAATCTCCGAAGGAATTCCTGGAGGAATCTCCGAAGTTATTCCTGGAAAAATCTCCGAAGAAATTTCTGGCGGAATTCCTGAAGCAATTCTTGGATGAATCTCCGAATGAATTCCTGGAGAAATCTCCAAAAGAATTTCTGGAGAAATCATCGGCGGAACCCTTGCGGGAGGGCTGCAAAACGGTGAGTCGATAAGGAGAGCGTCCAATATAGCTCTGGTCCTCACAAGTTCCTACCTCATGCTTCCACGGGTCAAGCGATGACAAAGACCGCCAGCTAAGAGTTGTGTGCTTAGCTGGTAGTGCAGCCTGGGCACTGTTGTCCTTCTGACTTCAGCTAGATTGAGGAGGTACGATCCGAGTGTCTGTTCACCAAGGAGGTGCGGCTCAAACAGCGTCTGTTCTGGCATCCAGCGGCTGAGTAAGAAACGCTGCACCACGCCCAGCTAGATCCAAGGTGGTAGCCCCATCAGCGTGGTCGTCCCAGTGTTGGTTGGGACGTTAAACAGAACTGGCACGATGGCCCTCCGGCGAGACAGGAGTGTTGGCGTAGGCCCAATAAGCCACCCGTAAAAAACCCCATTGCGAATAACATAGGAGAAAATACGACTCGATACAATCGGCAAAGACCCACGCGACGAAATAAGGACTACGATTGGAAACTTGGAACATGGAATTGCAAGTCACTAGGTTTTGCAGGATGTGATAGGATAATCTACGACGAACTACATCCCCGCAACTTCGACATCGTGGCGTTGCAGGAACTTTGTTGGACTGGACAGAAAGTGTGGAAAAGCGGGCATCGAGCGGCTACCTTCTACCAAAGCTGTGGCACCACCAATGAACTGGGAACAGGATTTATAGTGTTGGGCAAGATGCGACAACGTGTGATCGGGTGGCAGCCAATCAACGCAAGGATGTGCATGTTGAGAGTTAAGGCCGTTTCTTCAACTACAGCATCATTAACGTCCACTGCCCACACGAAGGGAGACCCGATGACGAGAAAGAAGCGTTCTACGCGCAGTTAGAGCAAACATACGATGGTTGCTCGCCGCGTGACGTGAAAATCGTTGTCGGCGATATGAACGCGCAGGTAGGAAGGGAGGAAATGTACAGACCGGTAATCGGGCGAAATAGCCTGCATGCCGTATCGAATGATAACGGCCAGCGATGCGTAAACTTTGCAGCCTCCCGTGGTATAGTAGTCCGAAGCACCTTCTTCCCCCGCAAAGATATCCACAAAGCCACCTGGAGATCACCCGACCAACAAACAGAAAACCAAATCGACCACGTTCTAATCGACGGTAAATTCTTCTCAGATATAACCAACGTCCGCACATACCGCAGTGCGAATATAGATTCGGATCACTACTTAGTCGCTGTATGCATGCACTCAAAACAGTTATCACCACACGTCGAAGTCGAACGCCACGGCTCAACATCGAGCAACTTCGTAACGTAGAAGTGGCTCAAGACTACGCGCAGCAGTTAGCAGTGGCCCTACCAACGGAAGAGCAGCTTGGCGCAGCTACACTTGAAGATGGCTGGAGGGACATCCGATCCGCCATAGGTAGTACCTCGGCTACAGCACTAGGCTTCGCGACTCCGAATCACAGAAACGACTGGTACGACGGCGAATGTGAACAGTTGAAAAACGAGAAGAATGCAGCATGGGCGAGAATGCTGCAACACCGTACGAGAGCGAATGAGGCACGTTACAAACAGGCGCGGAACAGGCAGAACTCAGTCTTCCGGATGAAGAAGCGCCAGCAGGAAGAACGAGATCGCGAAGCGATGGAAGAGCTGTACCGCGCTAAGGACACACGAAAGTTCTACGAGAAGCTGAACCGCTCGCGCAGAGGCTTTGTGCCACAAGCCGACATGTGCCGAGATAATCACGGGAATATTCTCACGAGCGAGCGTGAGGTGGTCGACAGGTGGCGGCTGCATTACGATGAGCACCTCAATGGCGACGTTGCAAGTACCGAAGGTGGCGTGGTAACAGATCTAGGAGTATGTGCACAGGAACGAAAGACTTCCGGCCCCTGACCTTCAAGAGATTGAGAAGGAGGTTGGCCGGTTGAAAAACAACAAGGCCGCTGGAGCAGATCAACTACCAAGCGAGCTTCTAAAATACGGTGGAGAAGCACTGGTGAGAGCACTACACTGGGTCATTACCAAGATTTGGGAGGAGGAAGTATTACCGGAGGAATGGATGGAAGGTATCGTGTGTCCCATCTACAAAAAGGGCGACAAGTTGGATTGCGGGAACTACCGCGCGATCACACTACTGAGCGCTGCCTACAAGATACTCTCTCAAATTTTATGCCGCCGTCTATCACCGATTGCAAGAGAGTTCGTGGGGCAATATCAGGCTGGATTCATGGGTGAACGCGCTACAACGGACCAGATGTTCGCCATCCGCCAGGTGTTGCAGAAATGCCGCGAATACAACGTGCCCACACATCACTTGTTCATCGATTTCAAATCGGCGTATGATACAATCGATCGAGAACAGCTATGGCAGATTATGCACGAATACGGATTCCCGGATAAACTGATACGGTTGATCAAGGCGACGATGGATCGAGTGATGTGCGTAGTTCGAGTATCAGGGACACTCTCGAGTCCCTTCGAATCTCGCAGAGGGTTACGGCAAGGTGATGGTCTTTCGTGCTTGCTGTTCAACATTGCTTTGGAGGGTGTAATAAGAAGAGCGGGGATAAACACGAGTGGGACGATTTTCACGAAGTCCGTTCAGCTGCTTGGTTTCGCCGATGATATTGACATTATTGCTCGTAAATTTGAAACGATGGCGGAAACGTACATCCGACTAAAGAGTGAAGCCAAGCGAATCGGATTAGTCATTAATGTGTCGAAGACAAAGTACATGATGGCAAAGGGCTCCAGGGAGGAATCACCGCGCCCGCCACCCCGAATTCATATCGACGGTGATGAAATCGAGGCGGTTGAAGAATTCGTGTACTTGGGCTCACTGGAGACCGACGACAACGACACCAGCAGAGAAATTCAGAGGCGCATTGTGGCAGGAAATCATGCCTACTTTGGACTCCGCAGAACTCTACGATCGAATAAAGTTCGCCGTAACACGAAGTTAACTATCTACAAAACGTTGATTAGACCGGTCGTCCTCTATGGGCACGAAACATGGACCCTACGTGCAGAGGACCAACGCGCCCTTGGAGTTTTCGAACGGAAGGTGTTGCGTACCATCTACGGCGGAGTGCAGATGGAAGACGGGACTTGGAGAAGGCGAATGAACCACGAGCTGCATCAGCTGCTGAGAGAACCAACCATCGTCCATACCGCGAAAATCGGGAGGCTACGGTGGGCGGGTCACGTCATCAGGATGTCGGATAGCAACCCGACTAAAATGGTTCTCGAGAGTCATCCGACCGGTACAAGAAGACGTGGAGCGCAGCGAGCTAGGTGGGTCGACCAAGTGGAGGACGATTTGCGTACCCTACGCAGAGTGCGGAACTGGAGACATACTGCCATGGACCGAGTGGAATGGAGGCGGCTACTATGTACAGCAGAGGCCACTCCGGCCTTAGCCTGACCGGTAAGGTAAGTACCCTTGCGGGAATTCCTGCAAAAATCCGTGAAAGAATTCCTGCAGGAATCCTCGCACGAATTCGTAGAGAAATCCCTGTAAGATTTTCTGAAGGAATAACGACAGAATTTTTGAAGGAATCCCCGAAGGATTTTTTCTAGGAATCCCCGAAGGAATTACCGAAGGAAACCCTAGAAGAGTTACCAAAGGAATCCCTAGAGGATTCACCAGAAGCATTCCTGAATAAATTTCTTGGAGAATTCAGGGAGGAATTCCTGGGGAATTCTCGTAGAAATCTATGGGGAATTCCCGGAGGAATCCTGAAAATTTTCCCGGATGAATCTCTGTCGGAATAACCAGAGGAATCTCCGAAGGAATTGATAAGAATCCTCGTTGGAATCCTCAAAAAAATGTCTGGAGGAATTTCCGGAGCCGTTTGTGGAGGAATCTCTGGGAAAATTTCCAAAGGAATCTCTGTTGGAATTTCCGGGGCCGTTTGTGGAGGAATCTCTGGGAAAATTTCCAAAGGAATCTCTGTTGGAACTTCCAGAGTAATACTTGGGGGAATTCGCGGATGAATGCCTAAGTTTATCATACTTGTCCCCGTGAATACACTGCCATGCAATCCTGAAGTGCTTTTACTTCGCAATGAGTACTGAAACTAGTAATAAATATCCACTATCTTTTGTTGCACATGCTCAAACACTAGCTCCAACATTATAAAATGCACATTGTGATGCACCTCCAACGGGAATGACAATTCCTGGTCATCTAAAGCTGATGACGCTGAGCGGATCCATGTTTCGCGTGTGCTCGCTGCAGCTGGGAAACTTCCAACCAGGCACCGAAATTATCTGATAGAAGGTGATACTATCAATTATCTGATAGACCACTGATACTATCAATTTGAGCTACTGATACTATCAGTTCTTTTCTATCAGTGATAGTATCACTGATAGAACGGGTTCTATCAGGGATAGAAAAAATAAAGATAGTATCTCTATCAGTAAAAATAGTGATAGAGATACTATCAGTAAAACTTCTATCAATTGATAGAGATAGAAGTTCTATCTCTATCAATTGATAGAATGATAGAAAGAAAATTGTTGGACAATGAGCAAGACGCATCATAAGCCGTCATAAAATATTAAGTTATGTTCTGAAGACATTATGAAACCCATGCAATATGGGTATTTTCGGAATGGGCTCGAAGAGTAGAAGTCGTAAATCGATGTCCGCCGCCATTTTGAAATCCAAGATGGCGGCCATCGGATTCCAAAAAATGCTGTAAACCCATGCAATGTAGGTATTTTCGGAACGGGCTCGAAGAGTAGAAGTCGGAAATCGATGTCCGCCGCCATTTTGAATTCCAAGATGGCGACCATCTGATTTCAAAAATTGTTGTTAACTTATGCAATATGGGTATTTTTGGAACGGGCTCGAAGAGTAGAAGTCGAAAATCGATGTCCGCCGCCATTTTGAAATCCAAGATGGCGGCCATCGGATTTCAAAAAATGTTGTAAACCCATGCAATATAGGTATCTTCGGAACGGGCTCGAAGAGTAGAAGTCGTAAATCGATGTCTGCCGCCATTTTGAAATCCAAGATGGCGGCCATCTGATTTCAAAACTTGTTGTTAACTTATGCAATATGGGTATTTTTGGAACGGGCTCGAAGAGTAGAAGTCGAAAATCGATATCCGCCGCCATTTTGAAATCCAAGATGGCGGCCATCGGATTTCAAAAAATGCTGTAAACCCATGCAATATAGGTATTTTCGGAACGGGCTCGAAGAGTAGAAGTCGGAAATCGATGTCTGCCGCCATTTTGAAATCCAAGATGGCGGCCATCTGATTTCAAAAATTGTTGTTAACTTATGCAACATGGGTATTTTTGGAACGAGCTCGAAGAGTAGAAGTCGAAAATCGATATCCACCGCCATTTTGAAATCCAAGATGGCGGCCATCTGATTTCAAAAATTGTTGTTGACTTATGCAATATGGGTATTTTTGGAACGGGCTCGAAGAGTAGAAGTCGAAAATCGATGTCCGCCGCCATTTTGAAATCCAATCTGGCGACCATCTGATTTCAAAAATTGTTGTTAACTTATGCAATATGGGTATTTTTGGAACGGGCTCGAAGAGTAGAAGTCGAAAATCGATGTCCGCCGCCATTTTGAAATCCAAGATGGCAGCCATCGGATTTCAAAAAATGTTGTAAATCCATGCAATATAGGTATCTTCGGAACGGGCTCGATGAGTAGAAGTCGAAAATCGATGTCCGCCACCATTTTGAAATCCAAGATGGCAGCTATCGGATTTCAAAAATTGTTGTAAACTTGTGCAATATGGGTATTTTCGGAACGGGCTCGAAGAGTAGAAGCCAAAAATCGATGTCCGCCGCCATTTTGAAATCCAAGATGGCGGCCATCGGATTTCAAAAAATGTTGTAAACCCATGCAATATAGGTATTTTCGGAACGAGCTCGAAGAGTAGAAATCGGAAATCGATGTCTGCCGCCATTTTGAAATCCAAGATGGCGGCCATCTGATTTCAAAAATTGTTGTTAACTTATGCAATATGGGTATTTTTGGAACGGGCTCGAAGAGTAGAAGTCGAAAATCGATATCCGCCCCCATTTTGAAATCCAAGATGGCGGCCATCGGATTCCAAAAAATGCTGTGAGCCCATGCAATATAGGTATTTTCGGAACGGGCTCGAAGAGTAGAAGTCGGAAATCGATGTCTGCCGCCATTTTGAAATCCAAGATGGCGGCCATCTGATTTCAAAAATTGTTGTTAACTTATGCAATATGGGTATTTTTGGAACAGGCTCGAAGAGTAGAAGTCGAAAATCGATGTCCGCCGCCATTTTGAAATCCAAGATGGCGGCCATCGGATTTTAAAAAATGTTGTAAACTCATGCAATATAGGTATCTTCGGAACGGGCTCGAAGAGTAGAAGTCGAAAATCGATGTCCGCCGCCATTTTGAAATCCAAGATGGCGGCTATCGGATTTCAAAAATTGTTGTAAACTTGTGCAATATGAGTATTTTCGGAACGGGCTCGAAGATTAGAAGCCAAAAATCGATGTCCGCCGCCATTTTGAAATCCAATATGGCGGCCATCGGATATCAAAAATTGTTGTAAACCCATGCAATATAGGTATTTTCGGAACGGGCTCGAAGAGTAGAAGTCGAAAATCGATGTCCGCCGCCATTTTGAAATCCAAGATGGCGGCCATAGGATTCCAAAAAATACTGTTAACCCATGCAATATAGGTATTTTCGGAACGGGCTCGAAGAGTAGAAGTCGAAAATCGATGTCTGCCGCAATTTTGAAATTCAAGATGGCAATTATCGGATTTCAAAAATTGTTGTAAACTTATGCAATATGGGTATCTTCGGAACGGGCTCGAAGAGTAGAAGTCAAAAATCGGTGTCCGCCGCCATTTTAAAATCCAAGATGGCGGCCATCGGATTTCAAAAAATGCTGTAAACCCATGCAATATTGGTATTTTCGGAACGGGCTCGAAGAGTAGAAGTCGGAAATCGATGTCCGCCGCCATTTTGAAATCCAAGATGGCGGCCATCTGATTTCAAAAATTGTTGTTAACTTATGCAATATGGGTATTTTTGGAACGGGCTCGAAGAGTAGAAGTCGTAAATCGATGTCCGCTGCCATTTTGAAATCCAAGATGGCGGCTATCGGATTTCAAAAAATGTTGTAAACCCATGCAATATGGGTATTTTCGGAACGGGCTCGAAGAGAAGAAGTCGAAAATCGATGTCCGCCGCCATTTTGAAATCCAAGATGGCGGCCATCGGATTCCAAAAAATGTTGTAAACCCATGCAATATGGGTATTTTTGGAACGGGCTCGAAGAGTAGAAGTCGAAAATCGATGTCCGCCGCCATTTTGAAATTCCAAGATGGCGGCCATCGGATTTCTAAAATGCTGTAAACGTATGCAATATAGGTATTTTCGGAACGGGCTCGAAGAGTAGAAGTCGAAAATCGATGTCCGCCGCCATTTTGAAATCCAAGATAGCGGCCATCTGATTTCAAAAATTGTTGTTAACTTATGCAATATGGGTATTTTTGGAACGGGCTCGAAGAGTAGAAGTCGTAAATCGATGTCCGCCGCCATTTTGAAATCCAAGATGGTGGCTATCGGATTTCAAAAACTGTTGTAAACCCATGCAATATGGGTATTTTCGGAACGGGCTCGAAGAGTAGAAGTCGAAAATCAATGTCCGCCGCCATTTTGAAATCCAATATGGCGGCCATCGGATTTCAAAAAATGTTGTAAACCCATGCAATATGGGTATTTTTGGAACGGGCTCGAAGAGTAGAAGTCGAAAATCGATGTCCGCCGCCATTTTGAAATCCAAAATGGCGGCCATCGGATTTCAAAAAATGCTGTAAACCCATGCAATATAGGTATTTTCGGAACGGGCTCGAAGAGTAGAAGTCGGAAATCGATGTCCGCCGCCATTTTGAAATCCAAGATGGCGGCCATCTGATTTCAAAAATTGTTGTTAACTTATGCAATATGGGTATTTTTGGAACGGGCTCGAAGAGTAGAAGTCGAAAATCGATGTCCGACGCCATTTTGAAATCCAAGATGGCGGCCATCGGATTTCAAAAAATGTTGTAAACCCATGCAATACAGGTAATCTTCGATATAACGTACCCTCGATATAGCGTACCCTCGATATAGCGAATTCGATATAACGTACATTTTGCTTCGATATAACGTACAACATTGAAAATTTTTATTTTTTACAGGAATAACCCTCATTTAAACTACGACATCACTCAAATCAATGTTTTGTTGCAGTATTAGCCTTGATACCCAGAATTAGCGCAATTTGGGGAAAAATTTAGTGTACGTTATATCGAAGCAAAATGTACGTTATATCGAAGCACAAAATACGAAATTACTTTTTCGTGAAAACTCATGTTTTTCATTATTGGTTTGTAAATTTCACCGAAATCATTGTTTGGGGTTAATTTCACATTGAATACATCAACACTATCATAAAAAATATTTAATTTTTCTCTGCTTCGATATAACGTACACTTCGATATAACGTACAAAGAGAAAAGTTTTTTGTACGTTATATCGAAGAGTACTTGTATAGGTATTTTCGGAACATGCTCGAAGAGTAGAAGTCGAAAATCGATGTACCCCGCCATTTTGAAATCCAAGATGGCGGCCATCGGATTTCAAAAAATGTTGTAAATCCATGCAATATGGGTATTTTCTGAACGGGCTCGAAGAGTAGAAGTTGAAAATCGATGTCCGCCGCCATTTTGAAATCCAAGATGGCGGCTATCAGTTATCAAAATTAAAAATTGTTGTAAACCCATGCAATATAGGTATTTTCGGAAAGGGCTCGAAGAGTAGATGTCAAAAATCGATGTCCGCCGCCATTTTAAAATCCAAGATGGCGGCCATCGGTTTAAAAAAAAATGCTGTAAACTTATGCAATATTGGTATTTTCGGAACGGGCTCGAAGAGTAGAAGTCGGAAATCGATGTCTGCCGCCATTTTGAAATCCAATATGGCGGCTATCGAATTTCAAAAATTGTTGTAACCCCATGCAATATGGGTATTTTTGGAACGGACTCGAAGAGTAGAAGTCGAAATCGATGGACGCTGCCATTTTGAAATCCAAGATGGCGGCTATCGGCTTTCAAAAATTGTTGTAAACCCATGCAATATGGGTATTTTCGGAACGGACTCGAAGAGTAGAAGTCGAAATCGATGGACGCTGCCATTTTGAAATCCAAGATGGCGGCCATCGGATTTCATACAGGGTGATTGGTTCCGGACTTTACAAAGTTTTAGGGCAGCTAGGTCTTCAGAAGATATGAAAAAATGCCCATGGAACATAGGGTCGGAAATCACTGCTAACTGAGTTATTCACATTTTACTTTTTAAAGTTTGCTCATTTTTGAAATCAAATATCTCAGGAATTAAAGGCCCTACATTTGGCATTAATGCTCGGAACGAAAGCTAATGAACATATTTTTCGTAGCTTCTCTGACGGGGATTTGGTAAAAATTACTTTAAAGGTTCAAATTTCAAAAAGGTTGCAAAAAGTGTCTTAAAAATCAGTCATTTTTAAGGTATTTTAGAAAAATTTTAAATGAATAAATAACTTCTGTTAAAAAAGTTCTTCTACAAAACATGCACAAACTTGTTCTCTAAAAATGTTTCTTTGACAGCAAAACTCTATGTTGTGTAAATTACCCAAAAAATGATTTAGAAAATAATACTCCAAATTACATAAACTTCATACCAAAACAATGGTTATCACTCTATCAGTTCGCGCGTTCGTTTGTTGTTGCTCCACAGCATGAGGATGACGGCAGCTGCTGGTGCTGTCGTTGCGAACGGAAAACGAGTTCGCTCTTTGACGCGTCGCATCTCCGCCTGCGGAAACAATCGAGGCGGAGTTCGGTATTAATCGTGTGAGCAAACTAAGTGCAACGTGCACTAAACTTATTTTTCGACGGAGCGAAAGCACCGATGAAAGTTTATTTACAAGAGCATACATTTAAATCCCTCGCACTCGTAACTCTGCTGCGGTGCTGTTCAGATGAGGTTCTTCGGAAAAAAATGATGCCTCTGGGAAATCTAAGCATCGAGTTGGGTATTTTTTTTAGACGTTGGGGATGTTAGGAGAAGTTGGGCATTTTAGGAAAGGTTGAGGATTTGAAAAGAAGTTGGGCATTTTAGGAGAAGTTGAGGATTTTTAAGGAACGTTGGGGTTTTTAGGAGATATAGGGGAGAATAAAGAAAACTTAGGAATCATTATTAGGTTCTTCGAGGAAAATGATGCCTCTGGAAAATCTAAGCTGCAAGTTGAGCATTTTAGGCGAAGTTGGGGATTTTTAAAGAACGTTGGAGTTTTTAGGAGATATTGGAGAGAATAAAGGAAACTTAGAACTCTTATAGTTCTTCGAGGTAAATGATTCCTCTGGAAAATCCAAGCAGCAAGTTGGGTATTTTTTTTTTAGATGTTGGGGATTTTAGGAGAAGTTGGGGATATTAAGGAACGTTGGGGATTGTCAAGAAACGTTGGAGTTTTAAGGAGATATTGGGTAGAGAAAAGAAATCTTAGGAATAATTCGGTTCTTCGAGGAAAATGATGCCTCTGGAAAATCTAAGCAGCAAGTTGGGCATTTTACGAGAAGTTGGGCATTTTTTTAGAAGTTGGGGATTTTAGGAGAAGTTGGGGGTTTGAGAGGAAGTTGGGCATTTAAGGAGAATTTGGGGATTTTTTAAGGATCGTAGGGGTTTTAAGGAGATATTGAGGATGATAAAGGAAACTTAGGACTCTTTAGGGTCTTCGAGGAAAATTATGCCTTTGGGAAATCTGAGCAGCAATTTGGACATTTTTGAAGAAGTTGGTAATCTAAGGAGAAGTTGGGGATTTTTAAGGAACATTGGGGTTTTTAGGAGATATTGGGGAGAGTAAAAAAAACTTAGGAATAATTAGCTACTTTGAGGAAAATAATGCCTCTGGGAAATCTAAGCAGCAAGTTGGGCATTTTTTTAGAAGTTGGGGATTTTAGGCGAAGTAGGGGATTTTTAAGGAACGTTGGGATTTTTAGGAGATATTGGGGAAGAATAAAGAAAACTTAGGACTCATGAGTTTTTTCGAGAAAAATGATGCCTCTGGAAAATCTAAGCAGCAAGTTGGGCATTTTACAAGTAGTTGGGGATTTCAGCAGAAGTTGGGGATTTGAGAGGAAATTAGGCATTTTAGAAGATTGTGGAAATGATGCTGGGATAGGTTATTCACATTTAATCCCGTATGATAAATGTACTTACCGCCTAAGTTTTGTTTTACCCAACTGCCAGTTCAATATACTCAAACTTGGGTACTGTCGAAGACGGCTAGTAAAAATGAATTAATTAATTATGAGCCGTCTTTGGCACTGTTCTTTTTATTCAATTGTGGCTTCCCGCACCGAACTGTCAAAGTTGGGTTGTTTTGCTTTTCGAACTTTGAAAACAATATAGAGAGTTAATGAGAGAGGAGATAAAAAAAACTTAAAAGTTAGTTTAAATGTACTCAAATTTAGGAATTTGGGATTTTCCATTTACGCGGAAAAATAAGAGCACAGTGCTTCTCGTTGGTTGTTCGTTGGTTGGGGCAAAACCCAACTGAAAAGCACTGTCTATGTCAAAATCAAGTTTTATGTCTGACCGCCGAGGCACCGAAGCTCCTATATACAGAAGGTTTGTGCAAGTATGTGGGTGTATATCGTGACGTAATTCTCGTCACTTGCGTGTGTCTACAGCATTTTGGTCAGTTGCCTCAACCAATGAATACGATTCGCTAATCGGGGTGCAGTCGTGCTCGTGACCCAACCTACGAATCCCCGCTGTACTCAATTTTATTTATCAAAGTTAATTCCACCTAACTTCAGGGTTGCGTGCGTCTAGCCAATAGATGTTATTGATGTTGCTTCCGTTTGCTTCCATTTGAAAAAAAAAATCTTTTTTCACCCAACTGAAATTTCGTGCCAGAAAAGCCATTTTTTTTGGACGTACTCCAATTGCAAAAGTTAGGCTGTTTCGTTTTTAACTCTTCGACAACAATAAAAAGAGCGCATGAAAAGGAATTTTAAAAAGAACTCAAATTCGAATTTTTCAGGTTCTCCAGGTACAGGTCGGACTCGATTATCCGGGGATTCAATTAACCGGGGGCCCGATTATCCGGGGCTCGATTATCCGGCAAAAATGGTCCGATTATCCGGGGAAAAGTTTACTTTTGCTTTGTTTACAATTTTTTAGATTACCATATGTCAAAATACGTGATAAACATCAAATACAACACCTGTAAATAGGATTTAGCCTATTAAAAAATTGTTTTTATTTTTTCACATTTTTCAGCTAAAATTTCATTTTCAAAAAACATGGTTATAATAATACCAGACGTTGAGTTTAGGCACAACACCCAAGTAACAATTCCATCGCTGATTGGTTTTGTTTGATTTTTATTGAGGTTTTATTACAGCATTAATAAAAACACACAGTTTTATGACTGCTTTTATGAAAACCATTAATAAAATGTTTTATAGTATACTTGAAGATATTCATAAAGACAGATTTTAAGAGTAAACAAAACTTTCCGATATGTAAACCTTCTGGCAATCATTATTACCGCAATTAAACTGTTAAAACTCTCAACAGATGGCGATCCGTTCGATTAGTAACGACATCTGTTGGTGGAAAAGCACTGCTAGGTTTATTGCGGTCATCATAAAAGTAAACTTGCTTTCGTATTATTTTCGCTGATTATGGTCGTCGCCATATTGAAGAATCAGCTTACGTAAATGAAAAATAGTTAATTTTGCTTAAATTAGCAATTATTTGGTAGTTTGCAACCATTTTCATTACATTCTCACATAAATAAACTCTCTCTGCTGAGTTTTCTTGTGATTCGGGATAGTTTTACTAAATTCACAAATTGATTATTTTCATTCCAGGATGATAATATTCACTATTTTCGAAGCGCATTAATTTTATGATTCTGCAACCCCAATATTCACGGTAAATTCGAATGCGCATAAGCCTACCAGCACAATAACTACTAAAATACTACTTTGAAATAATCGCTTTCTACTTACGAATGATGTATCTTCCTGAACTTTACGTGCTATCGAAGAAGCTTCTCTGCATCTTGAGCTGTCATAGTTTTTGTTGAAAAAAAAACAACAACAATCGAGAATGGGAAATATTTCAACTAGGTTTTAAAACGGGTTTATTGCTACTCTTAATGCGGTTTGCAAAACCTCTCCGAGAGTGGTCCACTTAGCCGGAAGATGCTCTTAAAGAGGTTATCAAGAGGTTTTGATGTATAATTCAGTTTTATTGCAAGTTTTATAAAATTGGCCATGAAGATCTCTTGTAGAGCCGAACAAAACTTAAAATGTTACTTGGGCAACGCCATGTATGTTAGCTTCTATGTTTAACGAACAGTTTTTGATTGAAGAATATCAACAATAAAAGAAAATAAGCATGGCTCGATTATCCGGGTGATTCGATTACCCGGGGTGAAATAATTTTGGAGTCACCCGGATAATCGAGTCCGACCTGTAGTGATGAATAAACCACCTCACGGCAAAATTCCCTTATTTGGATTTTAAAATGGCAAATAAAAACCCGTTCCGCAAATACAGCGCACAGTGGGATCATTCTAAAAAAAGACGATCGAAACCTCTAAGAGCCGTTAGATGACATTTTAGCACATAGGTGTCTTTGGAAGATATGTTCAGAAAAATCTTCTCTATTTTTATGCATATTCACTGTATGGTAAAACTGTAGGGTGAACCCGAGCAAAAAAATATTTTTTCAAAATAATTTTTTAGAGGGTAGATGTCTTCAGCAAAGTTGTAGAACAAGTAATTTCAAGTAACTTTGCTGAAGACACCATATAGCTTGGACTTCATTTTTAGGGAGAAAATATCAAAGTTTAAAAAACAACCTTAAAATCAGTTTTTTGAACTTTTCCATGATTATATCGTAAAATTTCAACGTGATATGTTCTACAAGTTTGTAGATACTACTGGAATACACTATCTTGCTGAAGACACCAACTCTGTAAAATTGAAAATTGCTCCAGTAAACCAATTTTTTGGAAAATTTTTCACTATTTTCACTATTGAATATTTTTTGAATAGGCACTTTTTGGCAGCCGGGCTATCAAAATTTCAATGATTTATCATGTCCAGAATAGACCAAAAGTGACTTAACAATCGGGTCTGATAAGGCACTTTGATTTCTGATGCTATTTCAGTAGTCATTTTTCAAAGAAAATATTCACAAATTTCATACAAATCATTTAATACAAACTGAAAACTCACGAAAACTTTTCGACATTAATATTTGTTAATCCAAATAGTATTCTTGTTGAAATAGTCTACATTTCTAACACTGTGGTTGACTTTACATTGAATATACGACAAAAAATATCGCTTTTTATATTTTTAGATGAGTTTTTAATACCAATTAAAAACTGTGTTTTTTATCTATATTTTTATTATAATTCACAATGCATTTGTTTATGTTAAAATACATACATTAATCAATCAACTAAAACAATGATAACATTTTTTTTTCATTTGCTATGTTGACATTATAACTTTGGTTAAAAAACTAAAAAGGCGAAAATATAATGAATGCCTCTACAAGTTTTGTGTTGAAAATATAAAAATAAAATAAAACGAGTGAAACATTGTTACATCACATTGAAATAGCCAGTATCTGTTAGAGATATTCTAGGTAAATCTTACGTCATGATGAAAATTCTTCACATATATTTTATTAAAATTGGTTATGCTGTTTGATACTCTTAAAAATTATTTTTTTTCCAGTTTTCAAGAAATGCGTCCGTTAGGTCGATTCCTGTCCATGATTTTCAAAATTCCTTCGTCGTAGACATATTACCTTGGTTCATCCCTTGACAAATCCGCATCAAGATCACGGCTCGATTATGAATACTCTTCCGGAGGAGCCTTTAGTTTTAAGTTTATATTATAACGATTTTTTGAAAAGATAAAAACGTTTTGTGCCTTTTTGAGAAAGATTTCGTAGATGAGGAAATCACTCAAAGAGCCTTTTCCCTCTTTCAAAATTTGTCTAATCTAATCTAATCTCACACTAACGCAGCCATTACTTGAATGCATCCTGGAAAATGAAGACTTTTCAAGTCTATCATTTTTCTTGTCTAACGGCCAGGCCAACTGCGCAGCATGTACCGCAGAGAAGATTTCAAGGGATAGAAATATTTCAACATAGTCAATATTTGAAAACATTCTACACCTTGAATCGAGGGGAAAGATGGAAGCGTGGACCTCCCGTACCAAACGCTTCCAGATAACGATGTACCTAGATATTTAAACATGGTTGCATGTATGTACATGTACATGTATGTACATAACGTTGTAGTGCCTAAACTCAACGTCTGGTATTACTACAACCATGTTTTTTAAAAATGAAATTTTTGCTGAAAAATGTGAGAAGATAAAAACAAATTACAAATAGGCTAAATCCTACTTACAGGTGTTGTATTTGATGTTTATCACATTTTTTGACATATTGTAATCTAAAAATTTGTAAACAAAGCAAAAACAAACTTTTCCCCGGATAATCGAGCCCCGGATAATCGGGCCCCCGGTTAAAAGAACCCCCGGATAATCGAGTCCGACCTGTATTGCATGGGTTAACAACATTTTTTGAAATCCGATGGCCGCCATCTTGGATTTCAAAATGGCGGCGTACATCGATTTTCGACATCTACTCTTCGAGCCCGTTCCAAAAATACCCATATTGCATGGGTTTACAACCATTTTTGAAATCCGATGGCCGCCATCTTGGATTTCAAAATGGCGGCGTACATCAATTTTCGGCATCTACTCTTCGAGGCCTTTCCGAAAATACCCATATTGCATGGGTTTACAACAGTTTTTGAAATCCGATGGCCGCCATCTTGGATTTCAAAATGGCGGCGGACACCGATTTTCGACATCTATTCTTCGAACCCGTTCCGAAAATACCCATATTGCATGGGTTTACAACCATTTTTAAAATCCGATGGCCGCCATCTTTAATTTCAAAATGGCAGCGTACATCGATTTTCGACATGTACTCTTCAAGCCCGTTCCGAAAATACCCATATTGCATGGATTTACAACATTTTTTGAAATCCGATGGCCGCCATTTTGGATTTCAAAATGGCGGTGGACACCGATTTTCGACTACTACTTTTCGAGCCTGTTCCAAAAATACCCATATTGCATGGGTTTACAACAATTTTTGAAATCCGATGGCCGCCTTCTTGGATCTCAAAATGGCGGCGGACATCGATTTTTGGCTTCTACTCTTCGAGCCCGTTCCGAAAATACCCATAGTGCATGGGTTTACAACAGTTCGTGAAATCCAATGGCCGCCATCTTGAATTTCAAAATGGCGGCGTACATCGATTTTCGACATCGACTCTTCGAAACCGTTCCGAATATACCCATATTGCATGGGTTAACATCATTTTTGAAATCCGATGGCCGCCATCTTGGATTTCAAAATGGTGACGGACATCGATTTTTGGCTTCTACTCTTCGAGCCCGTTTCGAAAATACCCATATTGCATAGGTTTACAACAGTTCTTGAAATCCGATGGCCGCCATCTTGGAATTCAAAATGGCGGCGGACACCGATTTCCGACATCTACTCTTCGAGCCCGTTCCAAAAATACCCATATTGCATGGGTTCACAACCATTTTTAAAATCCGATGGCCGCCATCTTTAATTTCAAAATGGCGGCGTACATCGATTTTCGCCATGTACTCTTCAAGCCCGTTCCGAAAATACCCATATTGCATGGATTTACAACATTTTTTGAAATCCGATGGCTGCCATTTTGGATTTCAAAATGGCGGTGGACACCGATTTTCGACATCTACTTTTCAAGCCTGTTCCAAAAATACCCATATTGCATGGGTTTACAACAATGTTTGAAATCCGATGGCCGCCATCTTGGATTTCAAAATGGCGGCGGACATCGATTTTTGGCTTCTACTCTTCGAGCCCGTTCCGAAAATACCCATATTGCATGGGTTTACAACAGTTCTTGAAATCCAATGGCCGCCATCTTGAATTTCAAAATGGCGGCGTACACCGATTTTCGACATCTACTCTTCGAGCCCGTTCCAAAAATACCCATATTGCATGTGTTTACAACAATTTTTGAAATCAGATGGCCGCCATATTGGATTTCAAAATGGCGGCGGACATCGATTTTTGGCTTCTACTCTTCGAGCCCGTTTCGAAAATACCCATATTGCATGGGTTTACAACAGTTCTTGAAATCCGATGGCCGCCATCTTGGAATTCAAAATGGCGGCGGACACCGATTTTCGACATCTACTCTTCGAGCCTGTTCCAAAAATACCCATATTGCATGGGTTTGCAACAATTTTTGAAATCAAATGGCCGCCATATTGGATTTCAAAATGGCGGCGGACATCGATTTTCGACATCTACTCTTCGAGCTCATTCCTAAAATACCCATATTGCATGGGTTTACAACAGTTTTTGAAATCCGATGGCCACCATCTTGGATTTCAAAATGGCGGCGGACACCGATTTTCGACATCTATTCCCAAGTAACAATTATGCTTTTGTGGCAATCCTGAAGTAATTTCTAAGATAGAATCATAAAACTTAGCAATAAAGCTCTTTGTTCTGCAAATCCGAGATAAAATAGGTATAAAACATCCATAAGACTAATCTGGCCCACTCTTCAGGAGATCTTCAAAGCTGCATTTGAAGACTGCTTTGAAACTAGTTGTATTTATGTACATGCGCTAATGATTGATTATAAGAACTTCATGAAACTTTAACAAGAATATCTTGAGGCGTGTTGATCTTTTAGCTGTCTTTCTCAAAAGTGTCAACAGTGCATAATAAATTAAATCTTTTACCTAAGCATTATGCAGATGCAAACAAGTTTTGTTTCATGGATGAAATATTTATTGAACTGCGAATTAATTTTCATCAAATTGAAATGGCTAAAACATTTAAATTGCCTGACAGATCATTGATGACAGGGAACCGAAATTTTTCGTGCCATACCCACTTTTTCGTTGATATGCCACCCAAAACATACGAAAATTACAAAGCGCCTCAAAAATAATATCAATCATTGATATACGAAGACATAAATTTCCTTTAAAAACAAAAGGCTACGCCACTTTTTCAATTCTTTCTAAGCATGGCTGCCGTTCCAAGCGAACAAAACTCATGCAGCCGCCATCAATTATTATTACCTTTAATCCAAACCCCCTCAAAACAATGATGGAACCAAGTCACCTTGCATGAACGCTGCAGCCTTTATTGAAGATTGTTTTTACTAGTTATGATCTTAAGGCAGATTTGTTCGTCTTAAATGAAATTTATTCGTTTTATACAAGAGTAACAGCCTTTGACAATTGTTTGTTTACGTTTTCGATGCTAGAAAGTTGTCTCTGTACATTTCGCGGTGTTTCGCGTCAAGATGTGCCAATTCTATTTTGTTTCCCTGTATTTTTGCTATTAGTAATGAAGTGCAACCTACCAAATTTCACTGTTTGGCATGAGCTTGAGCAGAGTCACAGTAAGTACCCATTTAATTTTCGATTCGAATAGCTATGGCCTGTGTGAGAAACTGATTGAAGGCAGGACGACAGCAGCCAGCTACTCGCATTTTTGATTGGCCGTAAAATCATTATTTCGTTGACATGATTACTTTTTAGCACAAGAATGGCTAAATTATCAGTGAGCAAACATGTTTATGTGTTTAAATTTGCATGAGAACGCGGTTTTTCAACCAATTTGTTACATTCATTATTTGGATTGAAAAATAGTTCGTTGTTTTATCATCATTTCGCATAGTTCTTGTTCCAGAGTAATGGCTCTAGCTCAAGAATAGAAGGCTTCAAGAAGTTTTTAAAGGAGGATTAGCCAGAAGAAATGCACTTGAATAAACGAAGCATAAACTTTTAATAAAATATGTTGATGTTATGTGTTGAAAATAACTTCTAATACGCCTTAAAACTTATTATAAGATTTAATGCTCTTGTAAATTCAGTTGTTTTATGCGCGAATTTCAAAATTAACTTGAAGACAACTTAAAAACCCCAAACGAGCGAAGATTCTTTTCTCTTGATAAAAACAACTATAAATGTTCCATGAATTGGTCATGCTGTGATAAAGCTTCCATAAAAATAATCAAATCTAAAAGGAATTGAAATTGTTACTTGGGATTCTTCGAACCCGTTCCGAAAATACCCATATTGCATGGGTTTACAACCATTTTTTAAATCCAATGGCCGCCATCTTGAATTTCAAAATGGCAGCGTACATCGATTTTCGACATGTACTCTTCACGCCCGTTCCAAAAATACCCATATTGCATGGATTTACAACATTTTTTGAAATCCGATGGCCGCCATCTTGGATTTCAAAATGGCGGTGGACACCGATTTTCGACATCTACTCTTCGAGCCCGTTCCAAAAATACCCATATTGCATGGGTTTACAACAATTTTTGAAATCAGATGGCCGCCATATTGGAATTTCAAAATGGCGGCGGACATCGATTTTTGGCTTCTACTCTTCGAGCCCGTTCCGAAAATACCCATATTGCATGGGTTTACAACAGTTTTTGAAATCCGATGGCCGCCATCTCGAATTTCAAAATGGCGGCGGACACCAATTCTCGAAATCTATTCTTCGAGCCCGTTCCAAAAATACCCATATTGCATGGGTTTCAATCGATTTTCCAAATCCGATGGCCGCCATCTTGGATTTCAAAATGGTGACGGACATCGATTTTTGGCTTCTACTCTTCGAGCCCGTTCCAAAAATACCCATATTGCATGGGATTACAACAGTTTTTGAAATCCGATGGCCGCCATCTTGGATTTCAAAATGGCGGCGGACATCGATTTTTGGCTTCTACTCTTCGAGCCCGTTCCGAAAATACCCGTATTGCATGGGTTTACAACAGTTCTTGAAATCCGATGGCCGCCATCTTGGAATTCAAAATGGTGACGGACATCGATTTTTGGCTTCTACTCTTCGAGCCCGTTCCAAAAATACCCATATTGCATGGGTTTACAACAGTTTTTGAAATCCGATGGCCGCCATCTTGGATTTCAAAATGGCGGCGGACACCGATTTTCGACATCTACTCTTCGAGCCCGTTCCAAAAATACCCATATTGCATGGGTTTACAACAATTTTTGAAATCAGATGGCCGCCATATTGGATTTCAAAATGGCGGCGGACATCGATTTTTGGCTTCTACTCTTTGAGCCCGTTCCGAAAATACCCATATTGCATGGGTTTACAACAGTTTTTGAAATCCGATGGCCGCCATCTTGGATTTCAAAATGGCGGCGAAACTCGTTTTTTGGTATCCGGAAGATAAAAATTGTTGATTAAAACCAATATTTCATTTAAAGTTAATATTTTTTCATTCAATTTTTTCCCACTATGCGGAAGATTTATGTTCCGGATTTGCTATCAATGATAGGATAGATAGAGATAATGATAGAATTTTTCTGATAAAAATATACTAAAGATAGATGATAGAGATAAACCACGTCTATCCTTGATAGTGAAAATGCTGATAGTACCAGTAACCTTCTATCAGCTGATAGAGATAATTATTTTATCTTCTATCCATCAATTTAAAAAAATTAATAGTATCTCTATCAGTGCCCCTACTGATAGTATCAGTTGATACTATCCAAAGATAGGACTGATAATGATAATTGATAGAGATAATTTTGGTGCCTGCTTCCAACAACGCAGAGTTCAGCTGCTTTATCATTTTTTTTTTTGCTTTTATTTATCTACTGCTTGACGTTTTCCAACAAGATTGCGTAGTATCGTAGCATGCTAGTCAATTTATTACCGCACGCAGCCAGTTTTTTTTTAATCCGAGATTTATTTTTAGTGCGCCAAAATCGGCGCACTAAAGTTAAATCTCAGATTAAAATCGAGGATAATACCGTTTGGTGCTTAAGAAAATCGAAGATAATACGTGATTGGCGTCTAGTACACTGAAAAAAGGGACATAGTAACGATGACCAAACCGAGGGTGAAATTAAAACAACTTTACTACTTGATTTTGGTAGACCATGTTTAATTTTTGAAACTACCATGTGCAGGGTTCAATTTACCATGTCATTTTTTATTTACGTTTTATGGTATTTTCAAGTCTGTTTCCATAGTTCATTTTACCATGCGTGTGACAAGCGGCATGGTAAGTTTGACTATCGTAATATGGTTCAATTAACTATGCGCGTAGTTCAGCAGTAGTGTCATACATTTTTGTTTACGTTTAAAAATAAACTGTAGATGAATAAAAAAAATCAAGTTTATTAATTTTTAACCAAATAAAACTTATTATAAATATAATAAACACGAGAATAAATACTTAAACAACAATTTTCCGGGGGACATTGGGGCAGTGTTTTCTTGGTCACCATCAGCGGAGCTATTTAAAGTACTCGCTCCCAGCGTAGTTTTTCGGTCCGGATGATGTTTCTGGAGGATGCCTAGTGGAAGTGGGTGACGTTGTCCGGAATTTTATACAGACGGGTATTAAGTTAGAGAAATGATAGTCTATCCAGAACTTTCTTCGGAAGGTCCACTGTCTCGAATAGGATGTTCTGCTGTTCGATGGTAGGAGGTTTATCTGGAATCCTCTTGGTGAAGCATGCGCTAGCTGGAAAAAGTAACGAGTGAAAAATACCAGAAAATTTCTCCTTCATTACGGCTCATACTTCATTTCCGTTTTGATGATTGGCAGCGGATCTTAAACGATGAAAAGCTTTTCGAAGTTGCATTTCCGATGCCAAAAGCGGAGTTCTCCATCAAATTCTGCTGTTGCTGATTATCTCCGGAACAAAACCACTAGAATACAAGCAAATCGATTTAGAAACTGCGGTTCGTTGGCAAAGTAGTTTTTTATGCCGCCAAGTGGCCAAGTTCTGAAATGAACAAATAGAGTTTACTAGCTTAATCAGAGATCGATGAAAGATTTGCTTACCGTGAACACTTTGCCCCAATTTTACCAGCAGCTGCAAAATTCCTCAAAGAAAATATGGTTACAGAAATTGCGTTTTACGTTTAGTCACATTTTTGAAAAGATGGCCGGTGGAGCATGAAAAACCATGGTACATGTTGAAACTTACCATGGAAATATAAGAGGTAAACACAAACATGGTTCTGACAAACACGAAAGATTTGTTTATGGGAACTATTTTTGATGGTACCAATTACTATTCGGTTGGCTGTTAGATCATAGTAAATTTGAACAGAAACATCGTAATTATAATCGAAACCATGGTTATCATTACTATTTTTGGATATGGTAAAATTGAACATGGTTGAATGGTTCAGATTACTCTAAAATTTATTTCAGTGTACGCTGTGGAGCTTCCGCCATAAATGTTTCTGGAAGGCCGAGGGCATCATGTAAGTGATCCACGAGAGCCCTAAAAGTAAACAGTCCTCGCTTGTGTCCTTGTGTCTAGGAGGCTTGCTTGAACTGCGAGGAACTTTAGTAGCTTTTTTCTTGCTATCTTGTCGAATTTTTCTCTTTGAAGTGTATTTAACAGGCGGAGACGGGGGTAACATGGATCTGAAGCTAAAGGGATTTGATTTTTCGGAGTTTTTAACTTTACGAAAAGACCTTTAGGGTTATCCATTAATTGCGTAAGGGTATATGGGGGGAGGGGGGTTTAAGAAATCTTACGCGCCATACAAACATATTTGGGGTTTCATACAAAAAATCTTACAAGGGGATGAGGGGGTGACGGAAAATCGCAAAATATAATTGACTGAGAACTCTTTGGTGTATGTTTATTATTGGTGCCAAGTTTCATAAAAATCGATGCATTACTTTCAACTGTGGATGAAAAAAAAAAACAGACGTGGTTTTGAGCATTTTGTACAATCATGACCAATTTTCATTCGCATAATAGATGGTTATTTTACACTACAGTTCAAAGTTCTGTGATGATAATTATGACATTTCGTTAACGGTTATGATACTTATGGAGACACTTTTTTGCAGAATTTCATAAACTTTGATCAATTGGTTTGAAAGCTGCTGGTGTTGATAGGGGTGAGTGTTAGTGAAAATTGTTGGTGTTTTTCATGTGCGATGTTGGCGTATTCATAACTTTTGAATTTCTCTGTTAATTTTCATGAAATTTTCACAAAAAGTAGTTGATTATGTGTACATTATGCGTGCAAAATTTGATGATTATTGCTATAGTACTTTTAATAGTACAATCGAAACAATAAAGGATGATGACTTATTGCTGTCTGAGGGACTAAAATCACGTTCAGTCCCAATACATGTTTCGACCATAAAACTCTTGATAGTGCATCGATTTTTTTGAAATTTTGCCAATGCAACAAATGTAGATTGAGAGGTTTTTGTTCAATGTTTCAGTTATTTCCTTTGTCATACTCAAAAATTACAGCGCTGACAGGAACAACTAGGGGCTGTACAAAATTCAATAGCGCTCACTCTACTCTTTCATTGCTACAACAAAAAGTACTGCACCGATTCACATGAAATTTTGTAGGTGAAATGAACACACCTTATGATGTTATTTGAGCAATTTTGATGTATATATTGCAGAATTTCAGCTGCACTTCTGTGTCCCGACTATTGCGGATACAGGCTTTACCCTCATAAGTTTCGCCATCGTCCTGATCATCGGAAGACAACTCCTGATAGGGATTTTTAACTGGGACAGCTGATTGAGTCACGGAATCTGGTGTTTTAAAAGATTTCACCATCTCCGCATAAGTCTGGTTGGAGCGCCTTACAATGGAGCGACTCTCATTTCGAATGCGTCTTTTGTAAGCCGGGCGAACTTGCAAGTCGTGCGGATCTCCGCCACAGTAGCTACATTTTTCCGCTGCCTGTGCGCAAGAGTCCTCTGAATGAGCCTGGTTCCATTTGCCACAACGGGGATTGTTGCCGCAAAAGCTATGACCAAACTGCTTGCATTTGGTACAATTAAAAATCTTCGACCTAAAAAGATGCACTGGGTAAAAACCACCATCGACTACAACAAATTCCGGGAGGACGGAATCTGGAAAAGTCACTCGAAAAACGCTGAAGGCGAGTACACCTTTTTTTTCCTCTCGGGTAGACGAGAATATCTAAATCATATCTCAAATCGAACATTTTTTGCTATCTATTCAAAAATCTAATGAATATCGCACGAATAGCTCAAAGTGATATGATATCAGTTTTTGTTCTTGTCGTAATAGCTGAATATTTTAACATAAGAACAAGTTTAGCTCTTCTGCACGAGATGGAACACATACACCCATAGAGATGGCTCAATGTTAGTGAAATGCCATGTCCCCCTTCATGAGCTGTGGAAACGAAGAACAGCATGCTCTTATTTCCATTTTATTTACAACAGTGAGCCACAGTTGATTGGTAAGCATCGCCGCCTGTGAACCCTAAGGTCGTAAGTTCAATGCTGGATGCTGATTTTTTTTTTTATTTTTTATTCTTGAAAAATGAAATGACAAATCTTGTTTTGATCTTGTAATATCTTAACGAGCTATTATTGAGCACTTCACCATATAAGTTTTTGCTATTATTTCTGATCTTTTACCTCCTATATCAATCAAACCAATATCAGTTTTTGCTCTTCAGTAATTCAATCAATAATAACAAAATATGTTATTCATCAGATTTTTCCACTCGGGCTTCCATGGAAGCTTTAGATAAGCGTTTACAGTCTAGGATAGCCACATAAGAATTGACCTTTTTTGGATTGACCAAAGCCGGTCTTGATGTCCTCAAAACCGCGTACGAGCAATGATGACATTGGGAAGCGTTTGGCCTCCAAACAAATCGTCCATGTGGAAACAAATTTATGCAAAATAAGTAAAAAGCGCAAAAGAGGAAAAGAAAAACCTTAAGGTATTTACAGTTCAGTTTCTTCTTTAGGACGACAACTGTTTGGTTCGTTAAACAAACAATGTAATAATATAAAGAAAAAAAAATAAGTAAAAAAAACTTGCACTAATAATATACGAGTTCAATTCTTATGTTTATTTTTGCGCACCTTGTAGGATGCAAACAACACGGTTAAAAGAAGAAAAAAAACGGTAGAAAGAAAAAAAAACGGTAGAAAGAAAAAAAAAACGGTAGAAAGAGAAAAAAACGGTAGAAAGAAAAAAAAAACTAATAGAAAAAAAAGTTTAGTTATTTACAGTCTGTACACCCTTATCCGTATACTGTAGTTTGGGAACCACTGTTATGGATGTCAGAAAACATGTAGTCGACATGGAAGTAGTATAAATTAACAAACATTTTCTTGCGAATAATCAAATTTCTCCGTTTAACAGGCATCTCTGATAACTATTAAAGCTTTTGTTAAAATCGATGAAATATCGGCAGACCCACAGAATACGCCTACAAGTATGCAAACGCACAGCATCCCCATGTAGTTCGTCAGATGACCAAAATATATTTACAGTAGAAAACTTGTAATGTATTTTGGACACCACCTATTTAAAGAGTTCTAGATGAATGTTAAGAGATTGGCTGCCTAATGCTTCTTTCTTGAACATTTTTCATTGCAATAAGGCTTTTAAATTTCTTACATTAATTCAACAATTTTGAGAAGAATATTTAGTAAAACAATTTACATTTTCGATAATTTTGAAGTGAATTCTTAATTGTTAAGCGTATATTCAACGTAAGTCATCGGAATAGGGTCTGTTTGACCTAATATTGGATATTGAGAAGTATCTACTTTTATTAGCTCTCCGGAACAAAACATACAAATCCAAATTATATTTTTTACCTTAATCGTTTTTGAAGAAAAATACGAGGTACATACATGAAAGTTCGATAATAATCGAGATTTTGACACCGTGTGTCGCGGGTCGAACTTGTCCATCAGAGCTGACTTTGACACCGATGATCTGTCCTTTCGGCGAACAGTTGCGTGGCATGTTTGGGTCTGCGATGATCACAATATCTCCAACAGCAATCGTTTTTTTTTTTCGCTGAAACAATTTGGATCTCCGGGTTATCTCTGGCAAGTAGTCTGACACCCAACGCTTCCAATATTGGTTCGCAAGTATCTGCGACGTTAGCTTGTTCTGCCTTAGTGCTGCGCTGCTTTCATCGAGGTTGGTTAGTGGCATCGATCGGTTGGATGAACCAAGTAAAATGTGGTTCTGCGTTAAGGCTGGAGCCGAGTCTTCATCTATTGGAACGTGGGTGAGGGGTCGTGAGTTCACGATATTCTTGACTTCAGTCATCAGGTTTCGGAGTATTTCGTCGGATGGCCGTGGCGAATGACAAACCATTGCCAAGTTGTTCTTAACGGAACGGATCAGCCGCTCCCAGCTACCTCCCATATGAGAGGTTGGGTTGAAAGCCCATTCGATTCTCGCATTGCTTAACTCTTGCATGAAGTCGTCTAGCTTGATTACTTCGTGCACCTGAAGTAAGTTGGCGCCCACAAAGTTTGTGCCACGATCGCTGTAGATTTTTGGGGGGGTCGACGAGCCATGAAATTTCGTAGAGCCATGATGCAGGCGCTCGTCTTAAAGAATGAACAACCTCTATGTGGATTGCTCGGACAGTCAGGGTGTGACCATAGTGGGTGAGGTGAGATGCGATTGGATGCGATAAGTTATGAGATGAGAAGAGGGATGTTTGATAGGCATGAGGTTTTCAATGAGGGTGCGCATGTTGTTTTCACATCCTTTTTCGCCTATTTCGTGCGCATCAACGACTCGCGTGATTTGATCGATTAAGTCGCTTATATGTTGAAGCACTTCTTTGGATGCTGGTAGTGAAATGATTGTTTCATCTATAAGAGCGGCAAGATAAATGCACCCGCTATTTTGTTTTGCGCGGGCCGTTTTTTTTGCTATAACTTAATCAGTTTTGATCCTATTGCAATAGCAAAAATCGACCTGTGCAAAAAAAAAGCTGGTGTAACTGTACAACATTGAGATTATTGAATTAATTATTTGAGAAAAGAATGTATAAAATGCAATTATATCCGCGTAAGCGATATCTTTATGTAAACACATATTTTTACTTTTCGGACTGGGCTGTCAGAGTGTTGATCTCAAAAATTAATATGAGACTATTATACTGATTTTCGGCATCAAAACATTTTGTAGACTACTTGATGGTGCTGACCTCGGCAAAAAGAAACAAAAATTCGGCAAGTATGTATTATTTAAGGGTATAGGTTGTTTTTATTACAAAATTTTCGGCGTTATCTAATAAGCACACAAGCAATAAATTCTTCAATAAATATGTGTTAAAGTTTTAATAAATCATGACATGTCTCTATTTATTTACAAATTGCAACCCTTATTGAAACATAACTGCCCGGATAAAAGCCAACCATAGAGTGTATGGTGAAAACCATTTCTGCACCATACAGTGTACCAGCTATAATAAAGTGTATTGTAATAGAATGGTTCGGAAAAAGCTTTGTAAATTGCAGCTACCGTCGTTGGGGGTGAGAATGGGTCAAAAAAGGATACTCAAAGAGTGTTTGTTAAATAACAAATGCAATTGAAGTCGGAATAACTTTTTATTTGGTATGTATACTCTTCTATGTGGTATTGATAGTTTAGCAAGAAAGTATTACATTATATGAATTGCTTGCTGAACTACAAATGTTTGAAAATTGACCCAATCTCACCCCTTAGAGGGGGTGAGAATGGGTCAAAGTATTCAAAATCACCTATCTATGAATATAAGTTAATTTTATTGATCATATCTAGTAAGCCTACTTAAAAAATAATATAACCATGACTAAAAAAACTTTTGTAATTATGAAAGATGATTAATCCACCTAAAAGGGCCAATACAACCGAAAAACATGTTGAAATTTGATAAAATAACGTTTGTATGTTGTATCGCCATTTTTAGCCACCATAATCATCCTCATTCAAAGTTTCAACCTCCATGAGAGGAGGGGAGGGGATTACAATAAGAGAGGGACGCATTGAAAGATTGCATGAGAAATGTTTAACCAACCCAAAATGCGACATTCATTCACTTTCCGACATTGTACTATGTCACCGGTTTTATAGCCCCTGTATTTCCTGAATCCCACTACTGTCTGGTAGTTTCAGGATACTTCCTTAAAATTTCAAAAATGAGTGGAGAAGGAGAACGTTTTTAAGTCTATTTTGTGAGCTTACGATATTTCAGTACACTAAACGTTAGATGATGATTAGATGAGCTGTCCATGTCCATGTTTATTGTTATAAATGATTTTAGGTACTAAACGTATGAACACACTCGCTTGACACTTCTGCGACATATTTTCGAAAAAAAAACGTACTTTTATGAAGATACGGTAAACATGGCACCACTCTAACATCAAATGGGGACTGGATAACAAGTTGAATTTTTAGTTAAGGTTATGTGCACTTGATAACTTGCTTGACCCAATCTCACCCCCATTTTTAATATTTAGACATAGGGTCGAAAATATTGATTTTTTTTTTAAGTACATTGACAGCCCACTTTTTTCGTTGCATAAACCAGGTAATACCTACAGCTAACTACTTATAAGAAAATTTATGGTTAGGTGCTTGTGTGAAACATTGCGAAGGAGAAATTTTTTCAGAGTGATTTACTAGTAGTTTCATCATATAAGTTTAGCCACAATTTGAACAAAAAACAATTATTGCTAAACATCTTTTTTTGCATCATGACGTGTAAAAACATCTCCTCTTTGAAATAATATAAAGTTTTCAATATAAATTAGCCATAGTTGATAAGCTATTTCAAATTTTATGTTTTTCCGTTTTGACCCAATCTCACCCCCAGACCCATTGTCACCCCCATCGACGGTACTATACATTTACATCCGATCTTTATGTAACAATATATTATACTGTTTTTCTTACGTTTGAACCATTCACTTTTCCGAAATATTATTTTTCCGTGAAGTTTTAATTATTTATTCAGTTTTAGATTTTTTCCTTGCTTTGTTTTGTTGATGTTCGGGACTTATTTTTGCAAAGGAAAGAATGAGAAAAATGTGAATAAGTTGAACCATCAATTTAAAGTCAATATTTAAAATGTTTAAATAAGTGGTTAACCAGGTGCCCAAAGGACTTCAGATCCAAGAGATATGGCGGGCTAGGTTAGTAGAGTGCGATGAGAGGAATAAGAATGTTGGTCAACTCGGAAACACGCAGGTCAGATTACCGTAAATCAGTGGATGAGTTCAACACTATTCTTTCTGTATTTGCATCTAGGGGATTTTTCTCCCCTTCTCTCATGTGAACTTGCCTTCGACCACAACCGAATCAAATGCGATTGACGAAATTTATCTTTGACGTAGAGCCATCTTTAACATATGTACTGGACACTGAAACGACTTCTAATATAGGTTCGTCTGCGGGTTCGATTTTTAACCTAACTTAATATTTATATTTATAATTGAATCGAAATTGACAGTTTTCTCATGAGCTGTTATGTATTTCAAACTTTAGTCAAACTGAAGCCTCATTATAGCAATAACGGTTTGCACGCTGTAATGTACCTCGTCACCCACTCCATGCAACTATATTATTGGTCTAATAACACTTAGCGCGCTCGTCATAGTTCCATCATGCCGCTCAAAGTGTTGCCACAAATAATGCTTAGTTTGCGAAACCCAGTTATCTGCCTGGTGGGGCATTGGAGCCTGAGCTTCAATTCACAGCAAATAATATTGTAATATCCAGTCGCGTAATTTTTGGCGACGTATCCAATTTCGAACGTAATTTCATTCGGCAACGTCGTTTTCCAACAATTATCACACACTCACCATGTACACCCTGGTTGACACCGGAAAGTGTCAACAAACCCATTCCAGCAGATACCTAGAAGCAGTATCTTATTTATCACCCACCTTCTAACTCTGTGAAATAGCCGAGAGGTAAGGTAAGGATGACTCACAATCAACGGATCCGTATACGAATCCATGCCAATATTTTACTTATATATGATTCATCTATCGATTCGGTTCTAGCGATTGCTAGACCCACTCTAAAGCGACTAATTTGCTGCGTGAAAAGAATGTAATCTGTACATCACTTTCACGAGGCGACTGATGTGCAGCAAAAATGATGTGATATCACAAGATTTTTATTGCTGTGCTGTTAATGCAATCAGAGACTACTCAGACCTTGACTCGGACTTAGACGTGGGCGATCCTATATATGAAGGGTTGTCTAAGACGCTCTGGAGAATTTCCAAAGCGCATTCTAATAATGTTGAACTTGATAGGTTCTTGTCCACACTATCAAAGATAGTTCTATTTAACATTATTTTCAGGTTAGTTTGGCTAAAAAGTCTAAGATACCATTCTTATAATTGAGAGCAAATTACTTCGGTTTCACATTTGGAAGGCGTCTCTGATGAAATTGGAAACAAATTGGTCTCATTGTATCATGCCAGCTGTCCTGTTCAACATAGGTCATCAAACAGGGATGTATCTTGGTGGAACAACAGGCTGGCGGAATTGAGAAAGAAATCTAGACGTTTATTTAACAGAGCGAAAGTTACTTCTGACTGAGATGTATATAAAAAGGTCCTATCAGAATATAACAAAGAAATAAGGCAAGCCAAACGAAAGGATTGGAAGAGGGTATGTGAAGAGATTAACAACGCCCCTACAACTGCAAGGTTACATAAAGTCCTTTCTAAGGACCATTCGAATGGGCTTGGCAGCCTTAAAAAAAAGATGGAAGCTTTACCGTTGATTCTTCGGAAACGTTGAAAGTAATTATTATTATTATTATTTTTCTTTATTATCGAGATTTTCAGCCCTCGGCTGGTTCATCTCGAAAGTTGGAAGTAATGATAAGAACTCACTTTCCAGGAACGATTCCTTATTTGAATGATGAGCAGGACTCAGACGAGGCAAGACATGTATGGTCGACATACTTAAAGCATGGAGGAAGGTTCGAGTTGTGTTTATTCCGAAAGCTGGCAAAAGGGATATAACAACTCCAAAAGCTTTCAGACCGATAAGCCTTTCCTCAGTTCTATTGAAAACAATGGAAAAGATATTGGATGACTTTATCAAGTCAACCAGCTTAGTAGAGATGCCACTTAGCAAATTGCAAATTGCAATCGCTTCAAGCCAAGGAAATTGCTGCCTTTCTCGATATCGAAGGAGCATTCGATAATGCATCCTAAAGCTCAATGCGTTCAGCATTGGAAGCTAGAGGGTTGGATAAATGCATAATAGAATAAATAATGGCTATGCTGAAAAATCGGGAAATTTCTGCTGATCTTGGAGGTGCCCAACTATCTGTTAGATCAATGAAGGGCTGTCCTCAAGGCGGAGTATTATCGCCCTTACTATGTGGTCTTTGGTAGTAGACGAACTCCTTAAAAAGGTAGCTGATCAAGGTTTGAGATCATTGGATATGCAGATGATGTGACCATTATTGTACGTGGGAAATTCAATGACACGATCTCTAATCGGCTACAATTTGCGCTCAATATTACGCTAGAATGGTGTAGGAAAGAGGGCTTAAACGTAAACCCCTCAAAAACTACTATACACTAAGGTCTTTTTTTTACACGGGGGATAGTCCCGTGTAAAAAAACCGTTTCAATTCGCGAAACCGTGTAAAAACAAACCGTGTTAATTCGCGAAATCGTGTAAAAAACCGTGTTAATTTCAGAAACCGTGTAAAAAAATACCGTGCTAATTCGGGAATCCGTGTAAAAAAAACTGAGGGAAATCTGAAAATATTTGAAATGACCTCACCTTCAGATATTCGAGGTTTGTGTTAGAGAGTTAATAAGGAAAGTGGGGGGGGGAGGGGGTGCTGCAGGTAGTGGGTTGAATCTAGGGGTTAGTGGGGAAGGGGACAAGGGATGGGTTATGGGGAGCAGAGTGCATACTGTTTCAAAGGAAGATCGCAAAGGATATTTTGGGTCATTACAGGTCTACGGAGCATTATTCTGTAAACAAATAATATTCAAACTTGACCTCCAATTTTGATCTCCAAGAACTTCCGCGAGTAAAGGCCACAAGATCTACAAACATAGCCAATTGTTTCTTGCTACATTTTCGATACGTTGTAACATCACAGATGTCCAATGAGCATTGTACTGAAGAGTATTCATTTCTAAAGATATGCTAGGTCTTCCATGAACTTCCGCGAGTTAAGGCCTTAAGAACTACAAGCGTAATCAATGGATTGTTGTTACATTTCTAATACGTTGTAACATGCTACAGGTTCATGAACAATTTTTCTGTAAGAAACTGAATTCCACAGATGTTCTAGGTCCTCCAAGAGTAAAGACCTGAAGGTCTACGAGTGTTATCAATGGTTTGTTGTCACATAACTGATACAGTGTAGCGTCCTACAGGTCCAGGGAGAAAAGTTCTGTAGAGAAATAATTTCCAAAGATGATCTAGGACATCCAAGAACTTCCGCGAGTAACGGCCTTAAGATCTACAAGCGTAATCAATGGATTGTTGTTACATTTCTAATACGTTGTAGAATGCTACAGGTCCATGAACCATTTTTCTGTATAGAAATAATTTCCAAAGATGATCTAGGATCTCCTTGAATTTCCTTGACTTCCTTGAGCATAGAGTATCTTCGTGCCTGCCACACGATATACGCATGCAAAATGGTCATTGGCAGAGGAAGCTCTCAGTTAATAACTGTGGAAGTGCTCATAGAACACTAAGCTGAGAAGCAGGCTTTGTCCCAATGAGGATGTTACGCCAAGAAGAGAGAGAGAGAGATCTAGGATCTCCAAGAACTTCCATGAGTAAAGACCTGAATATCTACAAGCGTTATCAATGGTTTGTTGTCACATTACTAATACAGTGTAGCGTCCTACAGGTCCAGGGAGCATAGGTCTTTAGAGAAATTATTTCCAAAAATGATTTAGGACCTCCAAGAACTCCCGTGAGTAAAGGCCATAAGATCTACAAACGTTATCAATGATGTGTTGCCACATTACTGATATAGTGTAGCATCCTACAGGTCCAATGAGCATAGTTCTGTAGAGAACTAATTTCCAAAGATGATCTAGGATCTCCAAGAACTTCCATGAGTAAACACCTGAATATCTACAAGCCTTATCAATTGTTTGTTGTCACATTACTAATGCAGTGTAGCGTCCTACAGGTCCAGGGAGCATAGGTCTTTAGAGATATAATTTCCAAAAATGATCTTGGACCTCCAAGAACTTCTGCGAGTAAATGCCTTAAGATCTACAAACGTTATCAATGGTGTGTTGTCACATTACTGATATAGTGTAGCGTCCTACAGGTCCAGGGAGCATAGTTCTGTAGAGATATAATTTCCAAAGATGATCTAGGACCTCCAAGAACTTCCACGAGTAAAGGCCTTAAGATCAACAAGCGTAATCAATGGATTGTTGTTACATTTCTAATACGTTGTAACATGCTACAGGTCCATGAACATTTTTTCTGTAAGGATCTAATTTCCGTAGATGTTCTAGGTCCTCTAAGAACGTCCACGAGTAAAGACCTGAAGATCTACAACCGTTATCAATGGTTTGTTGCAACACTACTGATACAGTGTAGCGTCCTACAGGTCCAGAGAGCATAGTTCTGAGAGAAATAATTTTCAAAGATGATCTAGGACCACCAAGAACTTCCACAAGTAAAGGCCTTAAAATTTATAAGCGCAATCAATGGAAGTTCCCAAGAATTTCCGCGAGTATAGACCTGAAGATCTACAAGCGTTATCAATGGTTTTTTGTCACATTACTGATACAGTATAGCGTCCTAAACGTCCAGGGAACATAGTTCTGTTGAGAAATAATTGCCGAACATCTTCTAGGTACTCCAAGAACTTCCATGAGTAATTTTCTATTTTCTGAAGATCTACAAGCATAATCAATGGATTGTTGTTACACTACATTTTTTTTTATCTAGTTCATTTATTTGGGGCTCAATCGCGTATAACGCTTTACGGAGCCGAGGATCATTCTTTGTACTTAATAGTATACATTATACAGAGTAATAACTTTTTAATGATATCTGTTAGTAATGGGTGGAAGCCATGGTACTCGTGCCAGCTCGAGGTTAGAAGGTCACATTTTGAGGGATGGGCAGGAAATGGATTCGGCCAAAGGTTTCACTGCAGCACTTCCAGGGGTGAATCGCATCTTGCTAGCGTATTCGGTGCCTTGTTGTTACACTACTTATTGCATCTTGCTTTGCTCCTTAGATTACCGTGCAAATGTTCAATCGTTTGAAATATTTGTTCACACGTCAAACGCCATAGGAAGTAGCATGTAAACAAACCGATTATTCCATGCACCATCCAAAAAGTGTAACCGACGCTGAAAAATTCTAGCAGCGAAACGAACCAATGTATGCTAAAACTGGTGAGAACATATTGTGGTGGGACAAAAAAATTTTGCAGGGGGTCGAATACGGTGCAAAAGATGCAATATACGGTGCAAGATCATAAAATACCATGGAGCATTGAGTTGAAGAGAACAAATCTCCGAAGATATTTCAAGTCCTAAAAGAACTTCCGCGAGTAGAGGCCTCAAGATCTACAAGGATAATATGTGGATTTTTATTATATTATTGATGCTGTGCAAGATCCTACAGGTCCATGGAGAATTGTTGTGTAATGAACTAATTTCCAAAGATATTCTATGATTCCCAAGAACTTCCATGAACCCTAGGATCTCTGAAAGCGTAATCAATGAATTGTTGTTTCATTACTGATGCGGTGCAACATCCTTGAGGTTTACCGGTTGTCAACTGCGACTGCGATAGTTATGAACTTTGGTCAACTTCGGACTTATTTTTGCGCATTGGTAAAGTATTCAAAAGAGAGATGATTGGGTAATTTCTGTTTGGGTTTGGTCGCTACGAAACTTAAATGTTGTTGACTGATAAATTAGTTTTATCGATTATACATACTCAACAAGTATCCCATTATACTCCAAAAGTGAGATGCTTTGGAAACAAAACTCGAATGTCATTCGTCCGAATTCCAAATACCTGAATAATAAACGCTCGAATTTCTTTCGGCCAAAAAATCACTCGCCCGAAAATAACGTTTCCCGCTGTGGGGACTTATCGTCACAAGCGGATACTTTGGTGGTTCGGTTTTGAATGAATGTTTTATTTCAACCAATCTTACTTGCTAGGTTACATGAATTTCGGGATCGATCAAATATGTATCGATCCTCACTTACACGTTTAAGGCTCAAGCATCCGTCATCAGTTTTCGGAAATAGAAAAACAGTTTTTTCACTATAAATCAAAACAATGACCACGAAAATGTATTCACTGTATTCTATTCCTCATGTGGAACACAATGAATCCATTTTCGTTGCAAAAATGGTTGATTTGAACGAAAAAACTGCTTTCAAATGTTTGATGCTGACGATGATTTCAATGACGAATGGTTCAACGTTAAAGTATATAGAGATATAGAGAGGGACAGATAGAGTTGCGCTGTGCTAGTCAGTTAGTTGTGTGTCGTTAACGTTGAACCATTCGTCATTGAAATCATCGTCAGCATCAAACATTTGAAAGCAGTTTTTTCGTTCAAATCAACCATTTTTGCAACGAAAATGGATTCATTGTGTTCCACATGAGGAATAGAATACAGTGAATACATTTTCGTGGTCATTGTTTTGATTTATAGTGAAAAAACTGTTTTTCTATTTCCGAAAACTGATGACGGATGCTTGAGCCTTAATAGGAATCAAATGGGTTAAGTAAAACAGAATGCATACTGCTGACTGTTACATTGCAGTTCGTTCGCATTTGTGTTCTCACGCTGTGAAATGTAAATTGACCTGGGTATGGTTCGGGTCTGTCACCTCGAGTGGTTTCGGTAAAAGATTTATGTTGAAGTTTTATGAACTGTATGAAGCTGGGTGGTCTGCTAAGGGTAAAGAATTTATATTGATGTAAAACAGATGTAGGCACAGCACACCGCATAATAAATCTCCAAATGCATTGTTGTAATACTACATCTGGAATTGCGGTCCAATTGTCCAAAATCATTATAATATTCGACAACCATTATGGGGTAACTTGCAACAGTTGAATTTGACAAACTCTTCAATTATTTATCTTCATTTTACGATGATTTTGACAGAAATAACCGAAATGGATCATATATTGATTACGTGTCGTAACGCGTTCATTTTCTAATGACAATTCATTTTTTTTCCATTTTTGCACGTGATCGTCCAACATTGTTAGGAAATACAATATTTTGAAGTTTTATTCATGTTTCATCTTGCAAAAGTTCAATTTAGCTGATGGACGCTTTAAAACAATCACCAACATCAATTATGAACCTAGATGGAGTAAATTATTTCAGCTGAACCAAATTAACGATTTTGATATTTACAAAGTTGAATAGGTGTGTTTCTATCATGTTTATTTTAGCTGAAATTGCCAAACACCACTTCAAACTAAAAACTACTTAAAGATGACTCACTCTACCTTTTCAAGAAATGACAATAATCATTGTTGACATTTTGTTACGAATACTGAGTCACAAGATCCATATTCATTTTATAATTAAGGACGAGAGACCTCGTCCTTAAGGACGTGAGACCTGTTGTTAAACGATATACTCTCGCTTGCAATAGCTATCAACCCTTTCATGAAAAATTATATGTCAATTGGTTAGTGTAAATCTTTTCAATACATTTTCCATGCATTACATCAAAATTCAACAATACGACTAGGGTAATTCGCCAATTGTTGAACGGTTAGTACTGGCATTTTGGTTTTCGTTTGTTTTTCCGTGCATAATTCCACTTTAGTTGAAAAATATCCAGCGAACGTCTAGATCTACTCATCCCTTATACTGCCCATTGAATTTGTATTCCCTTAAATTACATTTTCTAAGAAAAAATAGAACATTTGTATGGGAAGTCTGTAACCCAAATGTTGAACGCTTCCTTGAGCTAGCTCATCCTAATGTTGGACGGTTTTCGCCAATTGTTGAACGGTTGAAGCTTTGTTCGTAATTGATGACGTATAACCCGACATCAACCTATCATTCACCTGTTTTTATTTTGGCCACCAAACCCAACATAGACCCAACAATTATCCGATGTGAGTCCAACAGTGGTCAAACATTTGATAAAATTTGACCCGACTTTGACCCGACATCCGATATTTTTTCACTCTGGCGGATTTTTCCGGGTTTTTCGTGTTTTGTGCCCAGCTAGTCCGAGCTAGTGACGATTCATTTAAATGGCAAGGAATTGCTCATTTAAAACAACTCCAGTGGACTGAAAACGTTTTAAACATGACTAGATGCAAAAATGGCTGAAAAGATTTGATTAGAAGCGAAAACGACAGAAGAAAAGTATGCCTTTGAAAGCCCCTGAAACACTTCTGGAAACCCATGGGACCCACTCAACCCTCAAGAACACTCGTGGAACTACCCTGAAATCCCTTGAAAACCCGTGGGTTGCTCCTGAACCTCCTGGAACGCCTTGAAATACTCCTGGCACCCCCTTAACACTCTGAATTCCTCTTGAACAACTCTGGAACGCCCTTGAAACCCATTGAAAACCACTGGAATCTTTCTGAAGCCCACTGGAACACTCCTAGAACATCCCTGGAACGCCCTTGAAACCCCATGAAATGCACGGTTAGGTAAAGTGAAAAAAAAAATCTAGCAGTCATGCTAACATCGTAGATTATGCCAGTGTTCAACAATTGGATCATGGATGCATAATGATAGTGTGATAAGAAAAATATTTTTTGTAATTGCGTTGCGAATTCCCCTACTTTTCACTCGCGGTAACAATGATAAAACGGCCTACTTTTCTTCACTGAAGCAAAGGTGCCGAAAAGTGCTACTTTTCGGCACTCTTTAGAGTGCTGAAAAGTATCACTTTTCGGCACTTTTGCTAGCACACACTTTTTGTTTAGTACCGCTACTTCCGTAGATACAGTTGCTGCTTCTACATGCACTGATCAGTTCGAATCCGAATCAGGACGATTCAGATTCTGATTTGAACTGCCAATCAGGTGTAGAAGCAGAAGCTGAACCTACTTTTGCTTTTGCTCATGATGCTGCATGACGACGACGGGAGCTTGAAAACTTGCGACAGTTGGCCCACCATAGCCTACCTGATCGAAGAAAATACTATGCACTACGTCCTGTCCGTGCGAGCATGGAGGCTCGCACGTGGTTGCTGCTGATACACGTTTGTGTGGCTAGAGAGATTATACTGTACGGGAATTTTTGCAATTACAAAAAACTTTGTATGCAACGCGTTGCAAAACTCGATTTTTTCAGCACTCGTCGTATTTATCCAACTCGGCAAGCCTCGTTGGATAAACGTACAACTCGTGCTAAAAAAATCATCATTTTGCAACTTGTTGCATAAATAACTATTTTCAAATTGAAATACAATGAAAATGTGATTTTAAACAATGTTAAACTGTTAAGGACATCCTTCCAGTTCTTGTAACTATGGTGTGCCTTTGATATTTGTGATCGATTTGCCCGCAAAGCTTATTTCGTAACAACAATTTCTTAAAATAAATCTTAAGAATTGTGCAGTTTTCGTGTCATCAGCGGCACTAAATTTTCAATCAATTGTTTTGACATAAAATATGTATAACTTTGTAACTTAATAAGAACAATATCGTAACCCATATGTATATGCATCTACATCATACGTTTACGTTGGATGAAAATTACTAAAGTAAGATTTATAATAAAATATTCAGAAACTGTTCAACATTTGGGTAGTGTTCAACAATTAGCGAATTACCCTAAGCCCTAGAATGTTAGTGCTGTATAATGACAGCTAACTTAGCTTCATGTCCTGTGTTACAAGTTACCCCACAGATGGGGAAACTTGCAACAAGCATGTATTTCGCACCTCTTGATTAGGTAGCAACGTATTTTGGTAAATCAAGTGCTGCATAGTATTCTACTCGAGGTAATTAGCGTACACGATGCTTTACAGGATGTTTCAAATATTTAGATTTCCAATGGTATTGCTTCAAAGTCGAAAAGTGTTGCAAGTTACCCCATTTGACGGTATAATTATCCGATAGCAAACTTTGAGCTGTTATATCTCCGGATTCAATGAACCGAACGCAATGAAATTTTGACCAATTATGACTTATATAATGAGCTCTGAAAAGCCTTTGACTAAACATAGAATTTTTACCGCCGAAGAAAATTATAACGATAAGATTATTTTTCTAATAAAACGCCAAATTATCAAAAACTTCAACATCGTTTCAAAATTTAAGATACTATTTATAGTTCATTTGAATTCCCTCTCCCAGCTGAATAAAAATTTGGTTTGAAGGAAAGTATAAACATAGCCGACAATAAAATAAAAAAGTAATGGGATGAATATTAAAAATAGATCAGTTTACTAAAAAATCATAAAATAAATTAAATCGCAATAACTTTTTTGCTTGTTAAAAATTTCAGATTGAGTCAAACGTTTTTAAGAGCATATTATATAAGTCATAAATGGTCAAAATTTCATTGCATTCGGTTTATTGAATCCGGAGATGTAACAGCTCATAGTTGGCTTTCGGATATTTTTTTTCTAGAATCTTTATAACTTCGTGCAGAATAGCCCGATCTTCTCCAAAATTGGACCTCTGATACACAACTAGTTGATCATTTTACAGTGAAAATTTGAGAACATTTGATGCACCTTTCTAAAAGTTACAGCTGTTAGCAAATTTTTTGAAAACTGAAAATTTTGCCTGTCCCGATCATTTTGCCTATCCCCTGTAACTTCTCTGCAGAACCATGCTCCATAGACCTGTAAGATATAACACTGTTCTGCACTCGTGGAAATTCTGGATGACCTAGAATATCATTGGAAAAAAACATGCTCCATGGACTTGTGGGATGTTGAACCGCATCAGTTATATTACAATAATCTATTGATTATGCTTGATTCTGATCTTAAGACCTTATCTCGCGGAAGTTCTTGGATGACCTAGAAAGAACATCTTTGCAAATGACATCTCCGTGTTCAATAAATCTGTATGACTTTACACCGTATCAGTAATGTAACAACAATTGATTGAATATGCTAGGCATATACTCGCGGAAGTTCTAGGAGGTCCTAGAATATCTTGGAAAAGTACGTCTCTACAGAACTATGCTCTGAAGACCTGTAGGATGTTACATCGTATCAGTAATGTAAGTACAATCCATCGATTACGCTTGTAGATCTTAAGGCCACTACTCGCGGAAGTTCTTGGTTTCCCTAGAATATCCTTGAAAATAACATCTCTTCAGAAATATGCTCCATGGACCTGTAGGATGTTACACCGTATCAGTAATGTAACAAAAATCCATTTATTACGCTTGTAGATCTTGAATTCTTTATTCGCGGAAATTCTTGGATGACCTAGAGCATATTTGGAAAGTTTCTTTTCTACAGAACTATGCTGCATGGAACTGTAGGATGTTACACCGCATCAATAATATAGCAAAAATTAATTGATTACGCTCGTAGGTTTTCAGGCCTGAACTCTCGGAAGTTCTTGGAGGTCCTAGAATATCTTTAAAAACTACGTCTCTACAAAACTATGCTCTAAGGACCTTTAGGATGTTGCACCGTATCAGTAATGTGACTACAATCCATTTATTACGCTTGTAGATCTTAAGGCCTTTATTCGCGGAAGTTCTTGGATGCCCTAGAATATCCTTGAAAACAACATCTCTTCAGAACTATGCTCCATGGACATGCAGGATGTAACACCGTATCAGTAATGTAACTACAATCCATCGATTACACTTTTAGATTTTAAGGCCACTACTCGCGGAAGTTCTTGGATGCCCTAGAATATTCTTGAAAATTACTTCTCTTCAGAACTATGCTCCATGGGGCTTAGGGACAAAACGTCGAAAGACAAAACGTCGAATGCCAAAACGTCGAATGCCAAAAGGTCGAATGCCAAAACGTCGAAAGGGACAAAACGTCGAAAGGACAAAACGTCGAAAACGTCGAAAACGAGTAATCTAAGCAAATAGTGAGTTCTTTATTCTTTTAAAGGATACTCATTATTTCACTTGTATCTGCCAACTAGTTCAGAGGGAAGCCTCAGGGTCGGCATGTTCCTTAACCAGTTCTTCGTGGATAGGGAATATTCGCACTGTCGTATATAAAAAACTCACATCACGTCACGTTAAGTGTAAAATTATTTATTTCCGAACTTTCCCGGCTTTTCTTCTCTTACTTCTTTGAGGCCCCTTCTACTGGCACCCAGTGCTGCATTTGAACTAAACGCGAGCCAAAAAGGAACTGAGCTTGGATGTGTCTTCAAATCTTATGTGCGTCCTGACCAAGGTGCTGCCCTAGGACTTTGTGACGCATCTGCATCATGCGTTGTTGCGTGAATATCCGGCATTAAGATTCTGCACCGAAATCCGGATTTTCTGGTAATCCACGGTGACCGAACTGGTTCCCCTTCTCAATAGAGGGTGACTTTCTGAATCGAGTCAACCCAAGATTGTTAGAATTTGTGAAAAAATGGCAGACACATGACCATTTAAGTTTACCAGGTACCAGGGTGCCATGTTTTTGCTGGTGCAGTTCTTGATCAAATTTTGAACTGAACAATGTTCAAATATGTTTGATCACAGCGTGCCGTTTTTGAACTTCAACGCAAATTGATCGTGTTCAAATGCAACACTGCGAGTGGCACACTGTCACAAATTTCCTTCCACAAATTTTCAGCATTACGTCACAGCTTCCTTCAGGGTAGCTTCGATGGTAGCCTCTAGCTATCGTCTGCCGGATCTCTGGCACCTTTAGGGTGGCGATGGCGATCATCGGGTGTATTGTTCCTTCAAGGGCGTCTGGTTTGGTTTACGGCACGACTTGCCGGTACCATCCCAACGTAAGGGGAATGTCTTCCTCATTCAGAACCGGAGTTCTACTTGAAATAGCGGGATTTTGACTAGCTATCCTTCTCCGCAATTCATCCGGTATTCACAGAATATGGTACTTGTACAACAATGCTAAGTATCCTCGCACTTACTCGCACTTACTCATCTAGTGGTTTCAACTGAAGCATTATAGAGTGCAAAATGAGTCACTGACCTTCAGCGTTCGGGCAGTGACCCCAGATAACGAGACAATGTTCATGTGTCCCCATTAATCAACTCGTCATCCTGCCATCTTGGTGGATCTACCGTATCATCACCCCTCCCAGGCTACCAACAGGATCGATTTAAATTCACACAAAAATTCAAAAAAAAAATCCACGCTGAACTGTGAACACATACACACTTTTCGACGTTTTGTCCTTTCGACGTTTTGTCCCTTCGACGTTTTGTCCTTTCGACGTTTAGGCATTCGACGTTCTGGCATTCGACGTTTTGGCATTCGACGTTTTGTCACCCATTCGCTCCATGGACCTGTAGGATGTTACACTGCATCAATAATATAGAAACAATTAATTGATTACGCCCGTAGATTTTCAGGCCTGTACTCTCGGAAGTTATTGGAGATCTTAGAATGTCATTGAAAACTACGTCTCTACAGAACAATGCTGTAAGAACCTGTAGGATGTTGCACCGTATCAGTAGTCACATTACTAATCCATCGATTACGCTTGTAGATCGACCTTTGTTCGCGGAAGTTCTTGGATGTCTTAAAATATCCTTAAAATAACATCTCTTCAGAACTATGCTTCATGGACCTGCACGATGTTACTGCATCAGTAATATAGCAACAATTAATTGATTACGCTCGTAGATTTTCAGGCCTGTACTCGCGGAAGTTCTTGGAGGTCCTAGAATATCTTGGAAAACTACGTCTCTACATAACTGTGATCTAAAGACCTGTAGGATGTTGCACCGTATCAGTAATGTGACTACAATCCATCAATTACGCTTGTAGACCTTAAGGCCTTTATTCGCGGAAGTTCTTGGATGCCCTAGAATATCCTTGAAAATTACTTCTCTTCAGAACTATGCTCCATGGATCTGTAGGATGGTACACCGCATCAAGAATATAGCAACAATGAATTGATTACGCTCATAGATTTTCAGGCCTGTACTCTCGGAAGTTCTTGGAGGTCCTAGAATATCTTTGAAAACTACGTCTCTACAGAACTGTGATCTAAAGACCTGTAGGATGTTGCACCGTATCAGTAATGTGACTACAATCCATCGATTACGCTTGTAGATCTTAAGGCCTTTATTCGCGGAAGTTCTTGGATGCCCTAGAATATCCTTGAAAATTACTTCTCTTCAGAACTATGCTCCATGGACCTGTAGGACGCTGAACCATACTCCAGAAGTCACCTTTAGGAAACCCCCCATTTAACCCCTCCTAGCCCCCCATATATTATCACCCCCCCCCCCCTCCCCCCACCACTTCAACAAACAGACCCCAACACATCCCTTTCCTGCAGACCTCTTACATCATCATCCGCCTCCACCTCATACCACTTTTCAAATCCCATGCAACAATTTCCCATAAATCCCCTTTCTTCCTTTTAGTAAGAGTTCCCTTCTATACACTTAGTGCGAGAAAGTTGAAAAAACCGTGTTAATTCGCGAATCCGTGTAAAAAAAAACCGTGTTAATTCGCGAAACCGTGTAAAAAAAGCCGTGTAAAAAAGACCTTAGTGTAGTTCCTTTCACTAGAAGGAAGAAATTGAGTTTTATGCAGCCTTATTTAGACGGAGTTCAAATTCACTTGTCAGAAAAAGCAAATATACTACAGTGACGATTCGTTCGTTGAGAGCTCGTTAGATGGGCTGTCTCGATGGTTGAATGTTCACTGGTTGGGGCTAGTAATCCTACATTATAGAGATCTGCGGAGGCGGCCATTGTAAGCCAATCGTGCAGAAAGAACTATCAAAGTGTGAGCCAAATGAACAGGCTGATCGTTCGTAAGAAGGCGTCGATTGAACGGTATTGCAATCCGAGCTTAATAAATTAAAATTATTTATATTTAATATCGAGAAATTGACGGTATATGTAAGTTTAGTAAAAATATAAAATTTAATTAATTCTGCTTTCAAAAGCTCAAGCTTATGACGAAACTTTTGTTGCTGCACTTCTCGAATAAACATTCATTGCTGCTTCTTGCTTCAGTTCTGCCGATATGTTTACAGGGTGCGGCAGGAAAAAATGCGAAATGTTCAAGGCACTATTACACGCTATGTATTATGGATATGTATTACTATTTTTTCATGACAGTGTATCAGTCAATGTCTATATTCTAGCACTGAAAAATAAAAATGAACATATTTGATGTTTAACTTGTGATAATGTAGGCCTAATAAGCGGATATCAATAAACTGCGCGCCCAATGGTCATTAAACAAAATGACTATAACAGTAACAAAATTAGCTCAAATTCGATGAACAACCAGACCACACTGATCCAGAGCCTTGTAGTTTCACATACCAGATGAAATAAGTACATATATTTGATGATATTGTATAGAAAATCAAAAAAAAAAATGTTTTATCAGATGCGAAATTTAGCGACCTGTGCGATTTTCTGCGGTTTGAAAATTCTGGTTGTCTTCATCTTCAGGCGCCGCCCTGTAAAGGTTAGTGACCAAAATGGGAAATTTTTTAATTACTTTTCAGAAAACTAGCATATTATAGATCATGGAACGTTGAAACATAGATTGGTTAATTTCAAATGGACGAAAATGAGGTTTGAAGTTGAAAAACACTTTCGCATTTTTTCCTGCCGCATACTGTAGCTTAACACTTTACAATAAATTTCAGATTTCATCGATTGCTCCGCTATTTTTTTTTTCAAAATTTTGAAAAAAAAATCCTAATTATGATAGGATTACATATAATCAAATTATAATCTAATTATAATAGAAAATGTAAACAAAACAACTTGAACCACTACGAAGTCACGCACAAAGTTTGAACATCTAGCTTTGCAGCAAGTGTTGGCAAACAAAATGAACAGCGTTGCCGAATCGACATATGTAACTTCCGCTTATCTCTCATACGTGAGCGACTCACAGCGTGAGCATTACTCACAAATGAGTAAGGTGAGTGAGTATTTTTTACTCGTGAGCATGAGTTTCGCAACACTGTAGTGTTCTATGAACACTTCCACAGTTATCAACTGAGAGCTTCCTCTGCAAATGACCATTTCGCATGTGTGTATCGTGTGACAGGCACGAAGATACTTTATTGATGCTGAATCTACAGATTTTTTACCTATGAATTTCTCCTTCTTTTAAATATAGGCTGTTCTTTCTAGTATCATTGCTAAAATAGTTATTGGCGCTGAAACTGCTGATATTCAATTCATAAATTTTTCCTTCTTTAAAACAAAATTGTTGGAAAAGGTAAAAACAACGGCTAACTTTCAATTCGTCCTGATAACCATTCGGCTTAATAACCATTCGGCCTAATGACCTTCGGCCTAATGGCCTTCGGCCTAATGACCCAGCATCATCTCTGGGCGTGTTTCAGTAAAGGACTACTAGAACTAGCATCTAAAACAACAAAAACAGCCGAAAATGATTTGCTGGTCAATTTATTAACCAAAGAGAAAGTCGATGAAAAGAAATCGATTATTGTAGATATGCTCCGGGACCGGACCTGAGGATGAAAATATTTAATTTCGTTGTTCTTCCGAAGTGAACTGTGAGTTTATTCGAATACTGATAGTTTTATTCCGGACTAATCGGTTTCCTTGCGCCTGCGGCTCAGTTAGCAGCGGTTAGCGACGGTTAGGAACGGATTAAAGACACTATATGCAAAGACACGAAATGTTCCAATTGGAATTCCAAATTTGCTGTCAATGTCATTCCAATCGAGCAGGAGACCTGTCAAACGCGCTTTAAAAGCATTGCTGGACAGCATCATCGTCATGACGCGACAATCATCATCAATAGCAACAATCATCAGATTTCGTGTCTTTAGCATACAGTGTCTTTAGGAACGGATAAATCAGGCGAAACATGTCTAAAGGTCCAATCTGCAGAAAAGAGGCTCTCTTTGGTTTCCCTCTCTTCCGTTAATAACTCAGCTGTTTATTTGAATTAACCCTCCTTTGGCATTAGGGTCATTTTTGACCCAAACCGTACACTACGTCAGCGAGCTGCTACCAACGTGATGCAAAAGGAAGGTTAAGATTGTCTCCTTGCATTGAAATCGTGACCATCGGGTCAAAACAATCGTCTTTTGATTTGTACTGCAAAAACAGTTAAAAAATGTACCATTATATTGCAATAACTGAAAAAGAAAGTGGACAAAAAGCCTCTCAAATGCAGATAGGACCTATTGAAATGTTTGGCCTGAAATGCGGATTTTCCAATTAAAAAAAGGAAATGTCATTCCACTTGGTTTCCTCCTAGAGTTTTTTTTTCCAGAGACTCATTCAGGAGTTCTTTTTGAAGTTCATCCAAGAGTGCCTTCAGAGATTGATTTAAAGTTTTTTTTTTCTGAAATTTCTCCAGAGGTTCTTCGAGGGACCCCCAGAAGTTCCTACTGAAATTACTCCAGCAATTTCTTCTGATGTTCCTTCAAGAATTCGTCCCCTTAATGCTAGAACTAGGTAACTCAAAAATCATAGTTTCGAGAAAAACGACTTTGAAAATTTCACAATTTTACATGCAGTTGTTCCAAAGGTATGGAACCTTTAAAATAATTGTTCTTTAGCATTGATTGCTTATTCAGCTTCTACTTTTTCTGTTTCAAGAAAAAGTTTTGAACTATTTTGGTTTAAACCTTTGATAAAAACAATAAATGGTTCTAAAATTGCCGAGTTACCTAGTTATAGCACTCAAAATGCAACATAAATAATTAAGAAGATGTTCTGAGATACCTAGTTTTTACCACTATTGATGTCATTTTTTCAATTTTTCTGTTGCAGTTTGCAAATTTATAAGGATTCACATATTGAAATTTACGTCTAATTACTGAATTTGCAAGAATGCCTGCTTTATCACCACATGACTCCTCAAAATGTTCATAAAATGATCGTCTACGAACAATCACAGTTTTTAGCTAAATCGAAACAAGTAAAATATTTTAAGTTTTTAGGCCTAACATGAAAAACAGTAGTAGATTTTCAATCTACTAACAAAAGAATGACTAGTAACATCTCCACGTCCGATAGCTTTTAACCCGTGCGGTTGGAAATAGATATGATTTTCTTAGTTACCTAGTTATAGCACTCAGTTCTTGTATTCTACACTGAGATACCTAGTTTTGAAAATGGTGAATATTTTCGTCGTTTATAATCGTATTTCATTGGTCTTTGGGTATATTAAAGAGCTCAAAAAGCTCGATATAATGGTATATTCAACTTAAAAACGTCAATTTTCGAGTTACCTAGTTCTAGCGTTAAGGGAACAAATTAATTCTAGGAATTCTCAAGAATTCTCTTCTTGGATTTGTTAAGAAGTTCCTTATAGGAGTTTCTTGGATTCCTGCAGAAGCTCCTTCAAAGATTCCCTCAGGAGTTTTTTTTTACGAATACCTCCCGGAGTTTCTTCTTGAATTCCTCCAAAATTTTCCAAGAACGACCAGGAGTTGTTTCAGTGATTTATCCAAGAGTTCCTTCAAAAATTCCTCCTTCTGGGAATTTCAACAGGGATTTATACCAGTATTCCTCCAAAAGTTCCTTCTGGAATTCACTCCGTCCTTTAAGGATTTCCACAAGGTCTTCTGAGATGAAGTGACTCTGTAAATCTCCAACGCGATTTTATATGAACAATTTAATTAATATTTTTCGAGGGATCTTTCCAGGATTACTTCAGAAGTTTTCTCTTTGGAGTATCAGAAATCCTCCAAGAATTATTTTTGTGATTCCTTCCGAGATTTCTATAAATTTGGAATGTCTTCAGAAGTACTTTATCGGGGATTCCCAGAAGGAATAAGTGAATACTAGATTTGTAGTAATGAGTTGGTTTTTTGTATGGTGAGATGCTAAACTCTCCGTTACTGCATTGAAACGGTGATGCTGCCTCAGCAAAACTTTGGGGAACTATGTTGTTGAAATTGCAATAAATTAGAATACAACAACACAGTTACCCAAAGTTTTACTCAAACAACATCAAATCAGTCTAGCAGTCATAAAACTCTTGCTTTTTTATTATTGTTCGTGCAGTTGAAAATCGGAATTTTTGACTCGCGAAAATTGATTTTTCTCCCAAACCGTATGTCGGACGCACGCCGGGCAATGTGCGCTGGATAGAGTTCCAGATCCACTGCCCAGCGTACTACGCCCGACGTAAGGTTTTACGTATGGATTATGAGAAAATTCGATTGTCGGGTGTCGGGAATCTTCGGGTTTGAACCGCGACGACAATACCATTATTGCAGTTACCATTTTACTTTTTCATTATACAAAAATTCAGCTTATTACTACAAATCTAGTACTTCACTGATTGCGTTTCATTCATGGAGATATCCATTTCGTGACGGATCATATAAGAATGATTATCTTAAATTTTCTCTTATAAACTTAACGTCCTCTAGAATATTTTTTTTTTACTTCGGCTACTTTATCCACCTATGCACTTTTTGGGGTTAAATTAGGACCATCACAACTGTGCTGGTCCGTCCTCAAGCCGGTCGATGTTCTCTAAGTAATTGCTGAAAATTGCCTACTTTTAGGCGTTTTATGGTACAAAAGATTTATTGTAATTATTAAATCACTGCAAAGTGTTAGTTTGTAGAAATTTAGACGTATAATTTCAAATCTAGGAACACAAGATCAGCTTGAAAGGGTATTCTAATCATAGAAGTGAATAAGAAGAAGATAATAAGAACAGTAAATCCCTGTTCCAATCAAATTCATGATTTCGATAATATGGAGTAATATTATTCACCCAAGTATTCAAAGTTCTTTAAAAAAAACTCGTACAAGCTGATATAGTGATCCTTGAAATGAAATTATACGTCTAAGTTTTTACAAACTATTACTTTGTAGTGATTTAATAATTAAACTCAATCTTCTATACCATAAAACGCCTAAGAATAGGCAATTTCCGATGGAACTTGGACCGCCTTGGGGACGGAACAGCACAATTGTGCTGGTCCCACTTTGACCACCCAGAGATCTCGTGCTTTTCAATAATGCATCACTTTTTTTCGCCGTTTTGCAGAACTACTCTTTTTTATCGATTTTTATGTCTGCATACCTGGATTAAACAAATATTTATAAAAATACGACAGATAAAACTTTTTCAACTTCTAGGGTGATTGTTTACTTTTCGTTTAACTTTTTGTGGCGTTTTTCATAAACAATTCCAACCAAATCTGAGGCCCAGAAATACAAGTAAGAGTAATAACTCGATCATAAAAAATATTTACATCACATATTTTGAGGAAAAAACAATTGAAAAAAATGTATAAAACCAATGCCGAAAAACAGCACGATTGTGCTGGTTCGTCCCGAAAGAGATATGTAATCCCAGAAGGAACTTTTGGAAAAAAAACCAGAACGAATATCTGGAGGTTTTTTTTTAAACTGCTGGAGAAATTTGATTTAAAAAAATGTTGGAGGATAGAGGAGGAACGCTGGAACGCTCTCCCTAAGCAATCCCGAAAGGAGTTCCTAAAATAATTCCAGAATTATTTCTAGGAGGAATCCCCCAAGAGCTTCTGTAGGAATCTTGGAGAAAAACAATCCAGAGTGCACTTCTTAAAGGGATCCCACAAGAAAATTCTTGTGTAATTTAAGGGGAAAATACCGTTCATAACTCGCTAACGGAGAGCACGTTTAGGGTCTTCTGTGTTTTAGTCTGTTATGTACGTTTATCAGTTTAACCTTTTGGAGCCGATTTTTTTCGCCGCTGTCGACGCAACCTCGCTGGTGTGGAACACGTTTGCTATGCTCGATTTCATCGCCGGGGTCATATATGACCCCTCCGGCTCCAAAGGGTTAAAGTTATTTCGCATGTCGCGAGTCGCGACTTCGATTTGGTGCTGCAACGATAATATGACACATTCCAGCGTAACGGGACACCACGAGGAGCTAACTTCCGTGAACAAATGACGTCTGCAATCAAATATAATGTTCATGACCATATGGTTTAACAGGATTTATAACAAGCTTATTAGATGTACTTCCTGATGCAATACTTGTTCTATGGGGGTTTGGTTCCAATTTACATTATATAACATGTTACATTTCGTAACGGGACACCATCGCAGAAATCTTCTTTTTAAAATTTTCAAACTGAAATGCGTATATCAGCTCTGTTATGAGGTTTTGAATAATATAGTCTTCTAGACATTTCTTCTTTGGATTGATGTGAACAAGATTGCCGAAGTGAGTTTTACTGCGAAATGTATAGTTTAAGAAATATTCTTGATTTAGTTTTGTGAGCGCAGCGTTACGCTCGCGAGAAAACAGTGTTTTGCAAATGGTGTCCCGTTACGGCTAAAGACATCTAGATCAAATGCTTTGCTAGATAGAATGTTGGTGTCTTCGGCAATGTTTTTCAGACAGATGGTAGCTGTCCGGCAGGACACAAATAGGCCTTCGAACCCGCTCCGGCCCTATGGTGGCCTTCGGAATGGGCAATGGGGAAACTGTTTCGAGGTTTATTTAACCTTCACGTATCCGACCCCTGACAACTCATTTTCAAAATGCTAACTGTTGCGGAGACAAATCATCTTTTACGCGAAACACCAAAGATTGAAAGCAGCTTTCATAATGTGCAGCTTCAATGCTGTAATTCAATTCATTTCATTAATTTTAGTCTATTACTTATTCATTATATACATACATTTTAGTATTCTATTCCGCGCTATTAAAAGATGCGACCTCCTATCAACAGCTTTTTTCGCTAACTGCTATTTGGCCCGTGTTGCCAGTTTCACAGAGCATTTTCATCCCAACACTCCCACCCGTGAAACTGGTAAATAGGTCTAATTATTTTTTTTGCTTGAAATTGTGTTCTTCTTCATAAACCTCGGCATGATTCATTTGACGTGATGGTTCTGGATGATGGGTGATTGGTTTACTGCTTTCATGATCAGCTGTACAGACTGGATTAGGCGAAGATTCCAATATTTCACATGGGTTAACGCCACCAAATTGCCTTATAATTGCCTCCTTCTGTTCGAGGAAATCCAACTGATTTTTTCTCGCAGCTTCCTCAAATTTCGCATCTATTTCAGCAATATCACGTTCATATTCTTCATCGATTCGACGTGCTTCTTCCTCATAAAACTTCCGCCATCGTTTGCTTTTCAGCTCTATATGGTCGGCGTTAAGTCAGAGGGGACCAAGTAACAAAATTGACGAAAATTAGATTTTTAGGGCAGTTGGTTAAGAATTACTTAAGCTACTTGGAACATTCACCCAATTTTCTGAATGTTACAATCAACGAGAGTCATTGCACAATTTTCTTTTGATTGAACTGCAAAAATCGATAATAGTGTGAAGTCAGAGTGGACCATATGCTTGATGTCAAGAGAGTTGAAAAATGTGTATTGGTTAAAATCCAATACATAAAATTGTTAATCATCAAAATGTGATACGTTTCTCAACCGTATGACTCCCTAACGCATTTTCTGATGATTATTGATCAAGAAATCACGTGAAATTCCATTTTATTATGGTCACTATCGTATTTTACAGATCATCGTGTAGAAGCATATTGTGGCATTTCGCGTGCAGAGAGAGTGGACCATGTGTCTCTACGAGAAATAATTGAAATTATCTTATTCTTCGTAATCCTTTCCAAATCAAAATATGTTTGTTTAGTAGATGCTGGGCATCATATTGAAATGTACCAATACCCGTTTCGTGAACAAATTGATTTTACCGATTATTTAAAAAATGTGTACTTGGTTCACTCTGTCTGAACGAATTTTTAAAAAATGCCAGTCCTCTGAATAAATTATTATGAACTATGTAACTACAATATTTCAAAAACGTACCGAACTATGCAAATACATTCAAAAGTTGTTAGCTATTAAATGTTCAAGTTAAGAAATCTTAAATAGCTCATTAATTGACTACCCTTTATGAGAGATTGAACTGATGTACTTGGTCCACTCTGATTAAATATAAATATTTTAAATGGTAATCAACAATGAAAAAACAGAAACATCAAATTTCAAACTTTCTGCTCACATTATACATAACTCATATTACCTATTGTCCTACTTGTGCATTATTTTTTCATCAAATATGTAAAAACTTGAGTGTGAACTGTAGTTGGATGAAGATTTTCCAAAAACCGTTCAGTCAGAGTGGACTAAGTACAATCAATTACTTAGCAATTTCTTGGTTTCAAGCTTCATTTTATGTTTTTTTTTTTCGTGACCAATACAGAGCGATGCTGTGATTAATAGTTATTCAGATTTATGGCCAAAATTCAAGAACATTTGTTGAAAAACTCAAATCTTATAGAGTTGCAAACTTTAAAGTCGTTTTTCTAAAAATTAAGTAGAAGACACATGGTCCTCTCTGACTTAACGCCGACCATATGGAAAAGACTTTGCACTGGATCCATGGTGCACTCACTTCGCGACCATAAAATCATTGAAGTTTGTTGCGGAGACAAATCATCTTTTGCGCGATACACCAAAGATTGAAAGCAGCTTCAATGCTGTAATTCAATTTATTTTATTAATCTTACTTATTCATTATATACATACATTTCAGTATTCTATTCCGCGCTATTAAAAGATGCGACCTCCTATCAACAGCTTTTTTCGCTAACTGCTATTTGGCCCGTGTTGCCAGTTTCACAGAGCATTTTCATCCCAACACTAACACTTCGTCAATTTTTATCCGATTTTTTTGAAGTCGCCCTTAATTAATCGTAAATTGGTGCTAGTTTATTATACTCAAGTGGCCATGCAATATCCGGAACCATTTGTGCTGGGGTCAGGGGGTTGTCAAAATGGCTAAAAGTGATTATTTCGTGTGTTGTTGTGTTTGAACCATCGATTTTCAGCGAAATTTTTGTTGCGAACAGTGAAACACAACTGCGATAATAGATTTGAATAAGTTGACCCATCCGGATCCCCGTGACAGGTTCCGCGGTGCCTCATTGGGGTCACTTCTGGTTTTGAACCTAAACATGCCGTGTGACATATCAATATTCATGATTTCGAAAGAATGGAATAGAAAAAATTGACTTAAGTATGTATCAACTAATATGGCCACCCCGGAACATATAGCACAGGTTCCACGGGGATGTCATCGGGAACATTTCTGGTTTGCAACCAAAACATGCCGAGTGACGTATCAATCTACATGATTTCGAAAGAATGGAATAGAAAAAATTGACGTAGGTAAGTATGTATCAACTGATATGGCCGCTCCGTAACACCTGGAGCAAGTTCCGCGGGAGCCTCTAAAACACAACACACACGAAATAATCACTTTAGCCATTCTTCCAACACAGTCTTTTCAAGCATTTGTCGCATGTTGCTTTAATCCTTTTTTGAAGGCTCATGCGCCTTGGGAATAAAGGAGTCAATTTCATTTGAAATAAATTTTACATTTTTAAGAGGATTTTTCTTCTATACTATGTTAGTTTTGAACTCGCCGTTACACCAAGAAGGATAATGGAAATATATACACCCTATAATATCATTTCATCATAGTTACAGTTTTTTGATTAAATATTTGATCAAACCAAACTTATTTATTCACACGCAAAACAATATTGCGGTCGAAAATACTATTTCAGGGGGTTAAATTAAACGCAATGTACCTACGTTTTTCAGCAGACTATTGAACACGATTATTCCAACTGCATTAGTGGTCACCATGGTATGATTTACCATGTTTGAATTTTCACGGTTCCAGTTACTTTTACCATGTTTATAGTACTTTTTTACTACAGAAATAGTAAAATTAACAAACAATGTGTTTGCATGGTATACTGTAAACATAGTAGATTTAACTATGTTTGATGTCTTTTTCACTGTCATGTACTGGATGTCGTAGTCAAATAGAGTACATGCCCCACTTGTTAAAATAGAAAACAAGTATATTCAATAAGCATATTTCTATGTTGACTTTGAAACATTAACATAGAATTATACTTATTTAGTACACTTTGTCTTCTATTTTAACAGGTAGAGCATGAATTATATTCCTAGAATAAAAACTTGTAGTCAATCATAATTTATTTCCTGTTTACCATTAGAAAACCTAATTTGCAAAATCGACCATCACTTTGAGGCTCCTCTTCGTAATCCAGCATCGGTTTTCCAGTGTCCGCACAACGGAACAGAGACTGAATGCCACGGAAGCCCATCACGGCCAGCTTGCACTTCAGCCCACCGCTACCTAGGATTGTTCAAATTAATCATCTGGTTCTGATAGTCGCTGATTTCGCCTGTGTTTAGAGAACCGTAGTTCACATAATTGGACTACAGATTCTGCATGTCAGGAACTCTGTCGGCTGCTGGTCTGACTTGGTTCTGCTCCAGCGGGCCGTGATCCTCTCCTGCAAGCAATATAATAAATAACTACGGATTGCTTTCACGCACATAATAAATATGGACTTACTTGCAACATTTTAGCACTTTTTAAACTTAGGAAATAGTTTATTTATGTTTTTTTTTGTAGAAAAACTTCGTTTTATTCAGTAGGTAAACAGTTTCAATTGCGATTGCGACCGAAATTGGGAATTTTCTCAAATCAACATGGCGCTGCCTCGGTTATGAGGTTCTAAACGATATTACCATGCTTGTAGTAAAATCAAGCGCAAAACATGATCAACTGAAATTTGTCGATGCGGAACGCTTGAGACAACTATGAACATGGTAAAAATGGAGCGACAATTTTGATGACAGTAACGCACATGGTTATTGCTACCACAAACACAGTATATTCCATGTAGTAAATTTAACTATGACGTGTAGTCCACATTACTATTGCTGATTTCGGAAAAGCCATAGTATTTACAACCATAATTTGGTTATACTGATTGATTTCTTTGTTGTTTTCAACACAATGGGCCATAGTAAATTTGAACAAAGTTTTATAGTATAGTAGTAGTAGTTACCGCAAGATTTTTTCTGTGCACTAAATAATGTCTTTAAAATTTCCGTAACGGGACACCATTTCTAGGTACCCATTGTAACGCCTAAGGTAACGCGTCGATCAAGGGTACCCATATGTTGGAAGAAAGGTCTCCACGAGTACTAAGAGAATTCTGAAAATCATTTTTCTAAAGTTCGTAATAAATTCGTTATTACAACAAATGTGCTATTTTCGTAACGGGACATCATCAAATTGCGGCTATTGCAAAAAGTGCTTAAAACATATCAAAACCCATTTTTATGGAAAGTTTTTTTTTTTCGGTCTATAAAATATACAATATTATACTACATTAACAAAAAATAGGTGCAATGTTTGCGAACTTTAACATGCGAGCAGGCATATTTGACAATTATCAATGAAAAATTTCATTTTTCTTACACAAAATGCTATTACTTCACCTAGCTATTTAAATACGTTACCAGTCAAATTTTAAGTAATATGCTGGAAAGTTTGGGGCAAAACAATCACTTTGAAATTTGACACCCTTGGCGCAGAAGTGCGTGGAATGTGTCATATACGCCAAAAATTGTTTAAGAAGAGATAATTAAGGTGTACTGATGCATCACCAAGTTTTCAAACGAATCATTGACTTTTTGCTTTTGTTTGCCTCGCGTTTTTGAAGTGACAAAAAACTACCAGTTCTGCAGCAACGCAGCTGAAAAAGTATCATCGTAATCACTGCGAGTGAGCATATAGGATGATACTTTTTCATACAAATATTCGCTATGGTTGCAGAAAAGTATCACTTTGAAATTTCAAGCCACATATCCAACATGGATGCCGATTCTGATGATGTCGTAAAAAGCCTTAAATTTGTTCTAATTTGAGTAGTTGAAAAAAAATCGATTAATGTTAATCGATTATTTCAGAAGAAATGGGCATCCCCATCATGCAATGACAGTTCGACAGAATAAACGTCATTCGGATAGCGCATGCATTTAGTGTGTAGCAGTAGGGGCATCTGGGGTAATACGCACTGTCGAGGCAAAACGCATCCCCTTTGTTTTTCAGGGATTATCGGTTTTAGAGATTTGAAACCTTATCAGTCTAATAGAACGTCTTAATAAATGAGCATCTGGAAAATTTTACATATCTGCGTTACGTAATTAGTGAGAAAAATGAATAAAATTGAAAAGCACGATTCTGATGTAATTTTCCCGATCGTTTGTCGAATGATTTGATGGCGAAAACCGGCCAAACATCTCATGCTGTTGTGTTTGTTCAGTTCATTGAGGGCAATGCTAAGCATAGGAAAAATAACTTAAACAGTAGTCTACGTAAATTATATGTTTTAAACTATTTTATTTTTTGCTATTGATTGGGGCAATATGCACTCCATTGGTTGGGGCAAAACGCACCTAGAGAAAACAAGCTGTAATAATATCTATGAGTGCTCTGTAAGTAATCGCAAACAAAATTGAGCTATTGTTTATCTTAAAACCTTATAAAACATGCATTTTGTCTAAGAAGTAAAAAGATTTCTAAACTCGATGGTACATCTTGCCTCAATGTTGTGGTGCGTCTTGCCCCTTTGTTTGAGTGCATCCTGCCCCATTGTTGTAGTGCATTTTACCCCGAGCAAGGGTGCATACTGCCCCGCATAAACATACGAAGCCGTAATGTTGGTCTTTACAAAAAACGTTACTTTCAAGAGTTGAACTGTATTGAGGCTGAAATTTTGTTTGGTTTCTCTTAGAATGAAAGTATATGCAATGAATGCATGCATTAAACCAATAAATTATTGCCTTTTTATATGCATTTTGACGCATCTTCCTTAAGTGGTGCGTATTACCCCAGAATCCCCTACCTCTTCTGACGCTTGGTGGCACCACATTCACTAAAAAGGTGTCGCCAAAAAATCGTAAGAGTGACCTATATTGTTAATATAGTATATTTGGTGTAGTGCAAACTTCGTCGAGCGAGCTTTCGTTCGCTCTTCTTTCTGGGATGATCGTCTTGTTTTAATCTGTGTGTATTGAAGCTTGCTACCTGTCGTCGTTCTGGGCGATCGACGGACGGGATCATCGCCGAACGGAGTCATCGACGGGCAGAATCATTGAGCTTTCTGGCATGGGTGCTCAACTGGTCGCGCGTGGAACATTTTCTATATTGCTATTTGGTGTATTCTTATCTACTAATCGGTCAAATGTCTGGCTTATGTGGCAAATCAAAACTAAACGTAACATGGTACATCGAAGTCTTGAAATTAGTCTATGGTAAGACGGTAGTATCTGGTTTAAACAGGTGCCACTGTTGTACATTTGCCAATAGTCTTGTCTAATGTATATATTTTTTAAACTATTGCAGATGCTGGAACAAGTTAAATTACGCCTAGAAATGTCTCTGGAAACTATCAGAAAGGAATCCAGAAAAGAGGCTCAGCAGCGAGAAGATGAGATTGAAGAAATACGTAGTAACTGTTACAAAAAAATTAAGTCTTTGGAATGTCAAGTAGAGCAAGAGCACGAAGAAAGGACCCTAATTTTGAAAGAAAAACATGAATTAGAACGACGTTTACGAGCCATCGAAGAAAATGAACGAGCAGAACAAGCGGCAGAAGAAACGATAATACAAAAACTAAAGCGAGATATCAGGAAAAATAAAGCACTGCTTCGTGATGCACAGTGTCAATTGGAATCTACAAAAAATGAGTCTATATTGAAAACTCAACTACGTCAGTTACGACATCAACTAGAAGACGCTGAATTTACACGATGTGCAGCTGTGAAAGCTCGTAAATTAGCGGAAAACGAACTACAAGATGTACAACAGGTTCTCGAGGAAACTCAACGTGCACGTGTTGATGCCGAAGAGAAAGCTACCATGACTTTGCGTGAGCGAAATGAACTTCAAGCTCAAATAGATGAGAATGAAGAAGAAATGGCTGAGTTAATTAAAAAGTATAGCGCCACAGTTAAACAGTTAAGCAGTGATCAAAACATTATAGCCGACTATGATATACGAGTTTCTGAGTTAGAATCAGAAAATAAATCTCTCAAGGAAAATATTTTGGATTTGACATCGCGGTTAGCAAGTGTAGAAAGTGGAGGTGAACCTTGCTCTAATATTCAAGGAAAGCGTTTAGAATTGCGCAACAAAGAACTGGAATCACGGCTAGAATTTGAACAAGCTACACGTGTTAGAATTGAAATGCAATTAAGTCGCCACAAAGAGTCTCTTGAAAAGGCTCAAAATGAGTTGAGCCAAATTCGCAGCAAAGAAATAAATGCACAGGAAGCATTAAAAAAATCACATAAATCCATACGTGACTTGCGTGAAGAAATAGGCACATTGGCGAACAAAGAACAAGAAAGTCATTCAAAGCAAAAATCTATCGAAAAGCAATTTGAATCGTTAGAGGCAGAATGTAATTCAACCCGAGCTGATCTACGGTTGGCCCTGCAGCGAATTGCTGATCTACAGCAAGCAATGGACGATGATTGCTCATATTGTTCCGAAAGGTATTTTCGGCATTTTATATTTGCTTGTATGCTTATAACTTATATCAAGCTAATGTATTTTTTAGTGAAACAGATGAATCAATTAATTCTGAAATCGATTATAGCAATCACAGCACAACGTATATATCACATCATCCAAAGAAACCTGAAAATTACATAGATACCGACGGTAACAAAGATGAGGGAAAATGAAATCAAAGGAATTTATTAAGGTACGTTTTTCGTTTTTCTTAATACAGGTTTTTGTACAAACATTTAGGCCGTTACAAATATTTATTTCACTTTTCGTCCCACCACTCTTTGGCTGGTCGAGGGGGGGGGGGATAAAAATAATAAAGCATTCGCCCCTTAATCTAAAAAAATAATAAGACAAAAAGTCAAAATAAAATTTGTATCAGTCTCATAAGCACCATAAAATTTTACTTGTCTGAAATCAAATGGTCAATTTGTACAAGTAACTACGAACACAACGAATTTTAACTGCAATTTGCTCTGTTATTAACCCTTTCTTTCCCACAAGGTATTTTGAGATTCTTAAAATAGAAAACATAACATAATTTCCAAACAAATCACTAGAACAAAACACGTACAATTGTGCTTCAAAATATCGATAGAACTAAAAAATAATATTTTTGTGGCACCAGTGATCCATTGGAAATGAATTGGAAAGATGACTGCATTGATATTGCATACATCTAAATATAGTTGTATGGAAACATCTTTTTTATATAAAAAAATAATTACACGTAAAAATCTGTCGTGAGCGCTCTTCTGTTACCTACACTTAATGAAACTTGCCGACCTTCCCGCGACGTTATTTAGCCCTCCTCTAACGTAGTTATGATGGGTTACTGTTACTATATAGTTGGTTACAGTATACAGTATACTAGTTCAGTACTTCCCAAAATGTGCGCCGCGGCGCCCTGGTGCGCCATGAACATTTGTCAGGTGTGCCGCAGGCTGTTGAGCCAAAGCACATAGAACAAACTACAAGTTTTCCCAATTCCAAATTTTCAATTAATAACTTACTTTTCCATAGTCATTGAATGTTTTCCGAAATTTCTTATATCCTTATGAAACGTCTAATTTTGTACCAAATTTTTAAATTTCCGAAGATCTGAATTCCTTTTGAAATTGCAATGGAACCTCCAAATGAGTTGTTTTGAGAATTTTCAATAAATTGTTCATAACAGGATTGAGAGCACTATGAAGTTGAACTTTTTTATGTTTTTGCTTAGTTTTCGATTTTATGAATTCTCTTGAATTCAAAGTAATGTTTTCAAGGAACTTTTTTGAAGTTCTTTCGAAAATTATAACTGCTATAACTCAGTCGATTCTCATGATTCTCATGGTGTACATTCATCATTACCGTAACTATTGAGATTTTAAGCCTTAGCCTAATTCATCTTCTTATCGTGAAAAAAATACGAAAAAATGACTAAACAATCCATTTTTATGTTTTTTCTATAATAGAATAAACTACATATTTTATTTATAAAATTTGTAAGTTTTGCATTGATTTCCTCCAATGTTTTTTCTCCTGTGAATCTTCAAGCAATTTTGCTTCAAAAAATTCCAGCCGCCTGAGCGACAACAGATTTAGCGACAACTCTGGTATGAACAATGTTCCATGTTAACCTGGATTCTCTCCTCGCCTACTAGTGCCTGAACAACTACTCGACCCTTGTACCTGGCTAGCAAACTGCTACCGCTCTTGGCGATTTGAATCACTACTGGCCTATCCATTGACGGTTTTCCCCCTTATCGAACGCGACGATTTGAATCCGTCGCGGATGAAACCGTCGCCAGAGTCGTCGCAGCCAATCAGCAGGCGGGAGTCTGACGTTTCTCCGATCTCACTAACACAAACAGCAGCAGAGGTAGTGCTTGATTCGTTGCGATGATTCAGAAATGCCGACTGGAAGTTGGCAGCGCGTTTTGTTTTGAAAGCAACATACAATAACTTCTGGAGACTATCGAAAAGGGATTTGTCATTTGACATGTGCTCTGACGCGCCGCTATCTAAGTACCATTTGGATTCCACCCTGGAACCGACGGCCACCAGTTCAGTGGTATTGGCTGCTACGAACGAAACGGTCTTGGTACTCACGTTTGCCTTTTGCGTCGTTTTCTTCGGTGGGACCGTTTCACCCCGCTCCCTCTCACCTCGCTTGGGGCACTGGAATTTCTTGTGTCCAAAGCCGCCACAGTTGAAACATTTCAGCTTACCTTGCTTGCTGGACTTTCCCGAAAACGCGGCCTCGTTGGAGCTTGCCTCCGCTCGCTGGCCACGCCGCTTCGCTTCGACGTCGAGGTAGTTCCGCCGAACGAGATCCATGGTTAACCTATCGGACATCCACAAACGGCTTAATGCGAAGCGATTTTACTTCCTCCTTAGGGTTACCATATTGTTCACACATGAAAAGAGTACTTTTAAGAATTCTGATAAAAGAGTACAGTAATCAAGTAAATATTGATTTTTTTTCGATTAAATACTGTTTGACACTCTCGAAGATTTTGATATTTCAATTCTGTAAGCCATACTTGACACCTAAAAGGTAGGTACATTTTCTAACGAAGTAAAATACTAAAGTTGTGTCTACTGAATACATCACTGGATAGTTATTACAGCAAGTTTTAATCTTACATTTTTCAGTATTCTTGCTAACTATTGACCAATCCAAATACTTGTGTGTTAGTGATTTGTTTTCAAATTCCTTTCCTTAAGAATTAGCGAGAACTGTCAATGTTTTTGTTCTCCCGTAGATGGATTTCGTGCAATAGGTTTCGTAAGACTTTTTTTTAGTTTTTTTGTGAAACGGACCTAGTATTTTCATCATCATCACACGTGACGCTTACGCCGAGGACTTAGCATCGAATCCCAAACCCGACAAACTCGCAAAATGTGAGTTCTTTCTTCGGAAAGGCTAAAATCTCGTTAATACAGATTACAAACTTCTTTTAAGAACTCAATGGAAAATGTAACTCACTGCTTCGTCCAAGACATTTAAAACTAAAGCCTGCTTTCAAAAGCTAACATATTACACAAAACGAAATACTTTCGTTATTATTTACCCTCTCTTCCGATTATTGCACGTCAAAGTAAAGCCATTTTTGTAATACAATTTAGTAAACGACAGTTTTAACAACATTTTTCAGCAAGAAGTAAATCATAATCTGAATGAATTAATGTGATTTCAATGGAATAAAGGGAAAATAAAGATGGCATTTATTCTGCAGATAAGACCTATCGAAATGTGTGCTAAAATTTTGATTATTTTGATTGATTTTTATCAGAAAAATGTAATTTTGCAAAAAAAATACAATTGGGCCAATTTTACCAAAACGAATAGTACGCCAAATTTTTTTGCTGGAAAAGAGTACATGTACTCTAAAAAGAGTACGTCTGGTAACCCTATTCCTCCTCCATTCTGACGGAATGTTCAACTCAGCTGTGACAGGTTCTAACTTGCACGAACAAGCACAACACCCAGCCAACGATGCTGAATGTTCAACTCAGTTGCGACAGGTTCTAACTTGCACGAACAAACACAACAAGCACAACACCCAGCCAACGATGCTGAATGCTGCGGACGAAAACAAATGGCACGCTCTTCCACCGACTCTCTCGCCGACTCACGCAATCGAACCGGAAAACTTTCGAACCCGGACCGGAACCGACTCAACAATACTTTTCGGAACTTTCCGCGCGTTATGGCCGCTTCTGCCGCTGGGACCATAACCTCTTAGCAGAGCAAATTCGGATCGAATATAGAGCGCGTGTTGTTGTTATGGAATACAAACTTAGAATGAATCTTTATTTACGTTTCTCTTACATAGATCAAAGCTGGAGCTTGATTTGAATAGGTCGTATGTGCTTTTGTCGATATAAAATTCGATCAGTGTATTTTAGTCATTGTAGCAATATGGCAGATATTTTGCAAACTTTGAATGATGGAACAGAAAGCCCGTTTTGTGAGGATTCTGCTGTATGTATCAACTTTGCTCAATTTCAACGGTTTTCGCTATAATAAGCGAATCCAACTGATCGAAGTTTTAATCGACAAAAGTACATACGACCTATTCAAATCGAGCTCCAGAAAGTATTTCTCAGTTCAGGTATAGGATGGTACACTGTTATATAAAAGTAGGCGAATGCTAGATTGTTACTACCCTCAACAATTCCAAAGTTATATTTAATTGTTTTCATTTAGAGTTTATCGATAAAAACAACCGACTACCATCATTTCATATAATGTCAAAAATAAACCATGAACATGGTCCGAAAGCACTCACACACTATGAAATGCTAACCCCAACATCGCCACAACGAAGAAGGTGTAGCAAATCCATCACGCCAACACGCAGAAAATTGACGCTTGTTTAAAACAATAAAACACATGGTTGATTTTCAAACTGAGAATTTACTTATTTTAAAGTTATATTTCATAGTTTTTATTTAGAGTTTATCGATAAAAACAACCAATTTACCATCATTTCATATAACGTTAAAAACTTTATTTGTTCTACAAATTGGGGACCATAAATATTGCCCGGAAGCACTCACACATCTTTAAAATGCTTACCCCAACATCGCCACAACGAAGAAGGTGTAACAAATCCATCACGCCAACTTCCAAGTGCAGTTTTGGCCGTGATGGATAACGCGCAGGTACTCACGACAGCATCCACAAAAAGTTGGCCGGTTTCGCCTTTTTTGTCTTTTTTTTAGTCGTTCTCCTTCCCATCCGCTTGCCGACGATCTAAAAATAGATTTCCGAGCTGCCGCAGTTGCTGCCGTCACCAACACAATCACATGCCGGGTTTGTTAGAGGCAAAAGTGCAGTCGTTTGAATCAATCCATTATTTCATGTTGAAAATACCATATCTCTGTTTGTTTTAACAAACTGTCAAAATTTACGACAAATGAAAATATTTGTAAAAGGGCCCCTATAGCCGAGGCGGTAAACGCACGGGTATTCAGCATGACCATGCTGAGGGTGACGGGTTCGATTCCCGGTCGGTCCAGGATCTTTTCGTAAAGGAAATTTCCTTGACTTCCTTGGGCATAGAGTATCTTCGTGCCTGCCACACGATATACACATGCAAAATGGTCATTGGCAGCGGAAGCTCTCAGTTAATAACTGTGGAAGTGCTCATAGAACACTAAGCTGAGAAGCAGGCTTTGTCACAGTGAGGACGTTACGCCAAGAAGAGGAGAGGAAGAAAATATTTGTATTATCAAACAAAAGAACAGTTCAGTTTAAGGCGAAACTGGAAGCATTTCCTCATTTTTTGGATTTTGATTTTTTATTTATTGACGGTTTTCCCCCTTATCGAACGCGACGATTTGAATCCGTCGCGGATGAAACCGTCGCCAGAGTCGTCGCAGCCAATCAGCAGGCGGGAGTCTGACGTTTCTCCGATCTCACTAACACAAACAGCAGCAGAGGTAGTGCTTGATTCGTTGCGATGATTCAGAAATGCCGACTGGAAGTTGGCAGCGCGTTTTGTTTTGAAAGCAACATACAATAATAACGAAGCAATATTTTCAAAATCGGTTTTCGTGCACATGTAGAGTATGGATAAGGGTATCTTCTGAATTTTTTACGCGGCATAAAATGTTTTTCGTTTTTGCACAAACCGTTTTTGAACAAAATTTCACTAAAAAATGGTTTCTGCCAAAACGAAAATATGTTCTACCGCGTAAAAAAATCAGAAGATACCCTGATCCATACTCTACACATGCACGAAAACCGATTTTGAAAATATTGCTTCGTTATTGAATAAAAGATCGAAAACCAAAAAAATGAGGAAATGCTTCCAGTTTCGCCTTAAAGTAGAAATCAGTTTGTCGCTATAGTAAACTGAAAAAGCGGTTGATTTGAACTAAAATTCAATTGTGTTTACAATTTATTTTTCTGCGTGAGGAATTAAAAAAATCCCCTCGATATTCGACGACTGTTCTCAACAGTTTCACAAACAGTCGGGATAATCCAACTTTGAACTGAATACCAGAGAATTTGTTATAGAGAAGCGCGAAGAGGATTTTGGTTGTGTTTGTTTACACCACGCCCAATAACAATCATTTTTTGCGATAAACAAAATTATATTTTCGCGTACGTGTTAATCTGATCTGTCCATAAGATGCCAAGCAAACACGTTATGCTTTGCACTAACACACTTTCATGTGCTTTAATGTTGCGTTTTGTTGTTGTTCTATTTCCTTGAATTTACTCGATTGGGACCGCGTTTGACGGTTCAATTGGAACCTTTGGTTTCAGTCTTCGCGCATCTCTATGGGACGATTCAAACATGACGTCCATCATTTTTCGAGAATTTTACCCCCGTCCCCCCTCTGTCACGCTTTTCGTATACCTTACACATGGAGTGTCACACTTTCTCAGAACCCCCCTCCCCCCTAGATGATGGACGTCATATTTGAATGAACCATATAACAAATTCTCTGGTACCGTCTACCCCCGTTGGTTTCAACGACATCTCATGCAAACCATCGGAGTTCATTTTTAATTTGAACTTCTAGTAACCCTGTGACCATTGAAAAACACACTGTTGCCAACTCTGGCAGCACTGGTGACGATGTCTGCTACAATACAATATGGTATTCTGCCCACGGTGCGAGGAATGGTTCCACTATCAGTGCGTTGGAGTGGATGACACTGTAGCCTACCGGAGTTGGGTGTGTGGGAATTGTTTGATTCTACCACCGATGGATCCACCCGGTCAAACCAGTACCCCGGTGAGTACTCTCGCAGTCGGAGCGTCTGTAACTGTACCCGGGTTACCAACAATTGCGAGCAGTGCACCACCCGGTATGACACTACCAACAGTAACGACTGCGGGTAGTTCTATGGACCCTAGGCAATCAATCCTAACCGAGCAAGCGAGGGCAAGCCTTCAGTAGATACAGGAGCAACGGGAGGCACTAGAACGAGAGATGGAAGAAAACCACCGTCAGGAAATGGAGCGGAAGCGTTTGGAGCTGAAGAAGCTTGCCAATAGAGCGATGATGGGAATAAATGACAGCACGAAGGACGAAATACTCAACAGCTCGGGCGAACAGCCTGAAGCAGCAGGTGTCAGCAAGGTGCAGAACTGGATGCAACAGATGGTCGGCGAGATGAAGAGCCTCTCGATCGCTCAACCGAGCGGAAGGGCAGAGGTAATAACTACTGGTGCACCTACGTTTGACATCAGCTCCATTCTGACCACATCAGGTGCGAATTTGAGCAGGATTGACCCAACTTCGTCATCAACTGTTCATGGATTGCAAGGTAGGCAAGTGGGTTTTCCGACAACAACGATTCCCTCAGTTCAACCAACACCAGTTGCGCCATTACAGTTAGGCTCAGGTAATCGCTTCGATATAAACATGCAGACAGAAATAGATCGTTACCATCAGTTGGGGGCGTTACCAAAAGGGTTAGTTAGCCGAGTGCCAACCAGGCTGGGGATCAATACGCAAACAAATGTTGTGACAGCCTGTTCTACGGTTCCTGCCGTGGGCCCTACTTCTAGCCTACCAGTCGTATCCGGTCTAGCGATGAACGGTGGTTCGTTGGCAGCAAATATATTGCCACAACAATACTACTCCGGGATGCCAACAAACGTGAGCGTACCCTCCGTTCCGTTAGCTGCCCCTTTTCCCAATCCTGTTCCCGGGGTGGCTAGTGGGGTAATGGGTAGTGGACAGGCATTCCAACAGTTTTCAGTCCCAGGGTATACAGCTTATGCCAGTTCAATCGGTGGAATATTCGCGGGTCAGAATAACATGCCACGATTACCAACGCTGTATGATCCAGTAGGCAATCTCCAAGGCGCTCCTACACAACATCAATTGATGGCGCGGCAGGTTATGCCAAAGGACCTTCCACCTTTCCGGGGGGATCCAGAGGATTGGCCTCTCTTTTACAGTGCCTATGTGAACTCGACGACGGCGTGCGGATATAGCAACGTCGAAAATCTGGCTTCAGAAAGCGTTGCAAGGGAAAGCCTTCGAAGCGGTCAAGAGCCGACTATTACTTCCGGCGTGCGTGCCTCAAGTTTTGAGCACTCTTTACATGCTCTATGGACGGCCGGAGTTTATCATCCAGACACTGATGAACAAGGTGCGGGATGTTCAGGCCCCAAAACCAGACAGACTGGACACTCTGATCTCATTTGGCATGACTGTCCAGAATCTGTGTGACCATTTGGAGGCAGCAGGTCAAGTTGCACATATGTGTAATCCGGTTCTGCTTCAGGAGCTGGTAGAGAAGATTCCAGCTCATTTGCGTTTAGATTGGGCGTTGTATAAACGGCAGTTCATGGCTGTTGACCTACGTACCTTTGCATCTTATATGTCAGCACTAGTAGCAGCAGCATCCGATGTTACGGTCATCGCAGATAGTAAACAATCGCGTTCCGGCAGAAGTGAGCGCGGGAAGGAGAAACACTTTTTGAATGCTCATTCGACAACGGAACCTGTGAAAAAAGAGATCAAGGAGGAGACCATACCACCAACCCTGTGTCTGGCCTGCAATGTACCGGGCCACAAGGTAAAGGGAATGTCCCGTTTTCAAAAAATGGACCCCTGAGAGCCGGTGGAGGACTGTCCAAGATCACCATCTTTGCCGAACTTGCCTGGGCAAACATGGGCGCCGTCCATGCAAGTTACAAGCAAGCTGTGGTGTAGAAGGTTGTCAGCTTAGACATCACCAGTTACTCCTTACGGAGAAACAGAATGAACCTGCTCCAGTCAACGTGGAAAAGAAAACAGCAAAAGCGAGTAAAAATTCCACGGACGGTGTGAACGCACATCATACCTCGGAAAAGTCAACACTGTTCCGGATTATCCCAGTACAACTCTTCTGGAAAGGGAAGTCAGTCGAAACTTTCGCCTTCCTGGATGACGGCTCTTCGATGACTTTAGTTGAACAGTCCGTCGCAGACCGCTTAGGCATAGACGATGGTGAGCCACTCCCACTATGCTTAACGTGGACCAGTAACGTGAACAAACAGGTTCCGAACTCCCACCGAATCTCTCTAAATATCTCCGATCCGGGACAAAATGAACAGTACGCATTGAACGATACTAGAATAGTAGCAAACCTGCAGCTTCCAAAACAATCGCTGCGGTACGCGGAAATGGCACGGCAGTACGCGCATCTCCGAGGATTACCGATCAGTAGCTACGACTCGGTTTCACCAGGAATTCTCATCGGTTCGAACAACGCCAGCCTTATTGCGACATTGAAATTGCGAGAGGGAGGATTAGGCGATCCGTTGGCTGCTAAAACTCGATTAGGCTAGTCGATCTACGAATATGCCGATGGAAGAAAGACGGCGAATTTCAGCTTCCATATATGTGAGTGTCAAGGACAGGATACAAGCGACCAAGAGCTTCATAATCTGGTGAAGCGGCATTTCTCCATGGAAAGCGTAGGTGTTTCGATCGACAAAGGTCCGCAATCAGAAGAAGGCAAACGCGCACTTCAAATCTTACAACAAACAACGAAGCGGACAGTGAAAGGATTTGAGACGGGATTGCTGTGGAGAACAGACCTCGTTCAATTTCCTAACAGCCTGCCTATGGCAATGCGCCGGTTGGAGTGCTTCGAGCGGAAAATGAGCAGAGACGTAGAGCTACGAGCCAAAGTGCAGCGTCAAATCGGTGAATATTTGGAAAACGACTACATTCACGAAGCGACTCCTAAAGAGCTGAAGTCTACTGATCCCAAAAAGGTGTGGTATCTACCGCTAGGAGCAGTAAGGAATCCCAAGAAACCAGGGAAGATACGACTTGTTTGGGATGCGGCTGCGAAGGTAGGGGCTATGTCACTCAATTCCATGCTTTTGAAAGGTCCGGATATGCTGGTTCCACTTGCAACGGTGCTCTGCGGGTTTCGGGAACATTCAGTGGCAGTATGTGGAGATATCAAACAAATGTTCCACCAGTTCAGGATCCGCCAACAAGATGTCCATTGCCAGCGATTCCTGTACCGCGAACAACCATCACAACCAGTCAAGGTTTTCGTCTTAGACGTCGGAAGTTTCGGCGCTACATGTTCTCCTAGCCAAGCCCAGTTTATAAAAAAACCTGAATGCGCGAGAACACGAAAGAGAGTTCCCACAGGCAGCAAATGCGATTGTGTTCTAACATTATGTGGACGACTACCTTGATAGCTTCGATACTGAGGAGGAAGCTGCCAAGGTCGCTTTGGAAGTCAAAGAAGTACACAGTCGTGGCGGATTTGAAATCCGTAACTGGCATTCTAATTCACATATGGTTTTACAACGGATCGGGGAGCCTACACGGCAGCAACTATTGATTAACATCGACGTAGAGAGCGGGGTCGAACGCGTTTTGGGTTTACTTTGGTTGCCAGACGAAGACCTCCTCGCATTTGCTGTCGATCTGCAGTTTGACAACATCGTACCTACGAAGAGAAACATCTTACGATGTGTGATGAGTTTGTTCGACTCCCAAGGTCTTCTATCGCATCTCACTGTACAAGGGCGGATGATTATTCAGGACACATGGCGGAGTAAGGTTAATTGGGATGAAGAAGTGGAGAAGTAATCCGAACTCGCTGGTACAAATGAACGAGGCTGCTGGAGAAGGTGAGCGCCATCAGACTTCCTCGGGCCTATTTTCCTGGATGTTCTACAGCTGATATAGATGCAGTGGAACTGCACATCTTCACCGATGCCAGCGAAGAAGCCTACGCGGCAACCGCCTACTTTCGAGCTGTGATCAACGGGAATGTATACTGCGCTCTAGTCATGGCTAAAGCAAAAGTAGCGCCACTGAGAGCTTTGTCAGTACCACGTCTAGAATTGATGGGCGCTCTTTTAGGAGCACGATTAGCGAAGTCAGTCAAAGAATTTCACTCGATCCCAATCCGGCGGCGCACATTATGGACTGACTCAACAGCAACACTAGCGTGGATTCAGTCTGAGCACCGCAGATACCGGCAATTCGTAGCCTTCAGAGTGGGAGAGATACTAAGCAAAACCGAGGCAACAGAGTGGAGATGGATTCCAACGCAGCACAACGTAGCAGACGAAGCTACAAAATGGGGAAAAGGCCCCAGTACAGATTTCGGGTCCCGCTGGTTTCGAGGCCCGGATTTTTTATATCTACCAGAAGGAAACTGTCCGAAGAGATCCTCGTCAGAGCCCCTGGAGACAGATGAAGAGTTGCGGCCATGTTTAGTCCATACTGAGTCAGTCACCAAAGATGTTATCAATTGGAAACATTTCTCGAAGTGGGAGCGCTTGCTGAGGGCTGTGACATATGCATACCGCTTTGCAGAGAACTGTTTCCGTAAGTCTAGGAAACAGGAACCTGTTACTGGATGTTTGTCACGAGAAGAACTACAAAAGGCAGAGAACAGTTTATGGCGCATAGTGCAAGCTGAAGAATACCCGGATGACGTAGCGATACTTAAGCAGCCGAACGACAATTCTAAAAGGAATATTGGAAAAACAAGTGTGGTCTACAAGCTGTCCCCGTTCCTAGACGAACACGGCGTGATGCGAGTCGACAGTCGCATTGGGGCGATACCGTTCGTCACATACGACTTCAAATTTCCTGTCATTCTACCAAGGAAACACCCTCTAACTACGCTTCTTATAGATTGGTACCATCGGCGTTTCTTACATGCTAATTACGAGACGGTACATAACGAAGTCCGCCAGCGTTTCCATATCTCCAATCTCCGGGTTGTTATCCGTCAAGTTGGGAAAAGTTGCCAGATCTGCAAGATCAACAAAACAATACCAGCACCACCAAGAATGGCGCCTCTTCCAGATGCTCGACTCGCAGCCACAGTTCGACCATTTTCTTACGTGGGGCTGGATTATTTTGGCCCAATCCAGGTCAGAGTAGATCGAAGTTGTGTAAAACGATGGGTCGCACTATTCACGTGCATGACTGTGAGAGCAATTCATCTGGAAATTGTCCACTCTCTATCAACGGAGTCATGCAAAATGGCAGTAGGTTTATTGCCCGCCGAGGGTCACCAGTGGAAGTATATTCCGATAATGGAACAAACTTCCAAGGAGCCAGTCGAGAATTAAAAGAGGAGATCGAGGCTATTGGAAGACAGCTGGGTGAAACCTTTACGAACACGTCTACGAAGTGGATTTTCGATCCACCGCTCGCTCCTCACTTTGGGGGGTCGTGGGAACGCCTGGTAAGATCTGTCAAAGTGGCAATGGGAACGTTGAGCAGCAGTCGAAATCCGGACGATGAGACATTACTCACGGTGGTCGCAGAAGCGGAAGCAGTCGTGAATTCTCGCCCGTTGACATTCATCCCCCTCGACAACCCCGGCCAAGAAGTGTTGACTCCAAACCACTTCCTCCTGCTCAGTTCCAGCGGAGTGGTGCAGCCGACGAGGACGCTAACCGAACCTGCGAAGATTACCAGGACGAATTGGGACATGACAAGACAGTTAGTAGATCAATTCTGGAGGCGGTGGATAGTGGAATACCTTCCAACAATTGCAAAACGCACCAAGTGGTTCGGAGAAGAGAAGGATATCGAGGAAGGGGATCTAGTGGTGATTGTGAACGAAGGTCGGCGCAATGGATGGACTAGAGGCCGAGTGTTATCCGCGATTCCCGGGAAAGACGGTCGGGTGCGTCAGGCGGTAGTTCAGACAACAGACGGAGTCTTCAAACGGCTGGTATCTAAGTTAGCAGTGCTGGAGGTGCAAGCTGGAAGTAACGCGGAGTTGGTACCGGAAACGTGAAACTCACGTGTTTGCCTCCGTGTACTTTCCCCCAGATCACGCTCATAAAACTACTTACGATATTTTTTTTCAATCAGCTGAACAAATTTTATCGCAATTTCCTCCCGAGGTTAAAGTTCACATCTATGGTGACTTTAACCAACACCAAGCAGACTTCATTCAGGACTCTGAAAATTAATATATCTTACACCGAACCGCCAAACTACCCAAAATTGAGTTCTTTTGACGCAATCCCATAGTTCCGCCCAATAAGCCAAATTTGAGTAAATCGATTAAACTCACGCTAGGTAAATTGCCTTTACCTCCAGCAAAAAAATATACTTAAGAGTAGGTAAATTCAACCCAAGACCCCCCTCATTCAACCCAAATTTGAATATACCTACATTTACTCAAAATTGGCTTATTGGGCTCAAGGACCCCCATTGGGTAGATACATCTCTGTTTGTTTTTGACAACATCGGTGGGGGAAGGAAAACAAAGTAATTTTGGGTAACTAGTTTATTCGATATACTCAGCTTTGAGTAAAATCGACCCAAAAAATAGGTAGTTTGATTTCTCCGTGTACTCCCAGTCGTTGAGGACAATGAAACATTGCAGTTTATTTTTGACAAAACTGCTAATTTAGGCCTTAATCAAATAAATCATGTCAAAAACCAACAAAATTGTTATTTGGATTTCTTGTTCACTAATATTTACGAAGATTTTTGCGTGAGCGAATCATTGAATCCCTTGTGGAAAAATGAAGTTTTTCACACAGCAATCGAATTATCAATATTTATTCATGGACACCAAAATCCCAACGACTTTGAGTACGAAGAAGTCTTTGAATACCAAAAAGCTAACTATGTCAATATAATGCGTAGACTATACAATATAAACTGGCAATCAACACTACGGAATGAAGGAAATATCGAAAGTGCTGTAAATCTTTTTTACAACATTATTTTCAAAATTATTTATGACAAAGTCCCTAAAAAGAAAAAATGACGTGATGTCAATTTTAAATATCCCGTCTGGTATAATAAACAAATAAAAAAATTGAAAAATCGCAAACAGAAAGCGCATAAAATTTACAAAAAAAAATAATTGCGATGAAAATTTGGAAAAATATTTAGACATTGCTTATCAACTAAATTTTGCCATTGACACCGCATTTGAAGAGTACAATGCCAAAACTGAAAATGAAATAAAGTCTTGCCCTAAGAATTTCTTCAATTACGTAAAAACTAATCTTAAATTTGACAATTTTCCACTTCTATGAATCTTAATGAACACGTAGGCAACAATACAGACGAAATATGCAACCTATTTGCATCATTTTTCCAAGAAATTTACACCACCTTTTCAGATCATGACCGTGACCGAGACTTTTTTGAATATATCCCTGAATTTCCTGTGGATATAACTCACAATAAAGTGACGGTACACGATATCTTGAACGCACTTAAAAATTTAGATGCTTCTAAAGGTGCTGAACCCGACGGTCTTCCCCCTGCACTGAAAATCGACTTGCAGTAATTACCAACATGAAAATGTTTTCAAATTTACCATGGCAAAACATGATCATCGATCCACCATCGCTTCTTGTGTGCCCTTTGTTTCGTCCCATATCAACCGAGCTGAGTGGTAGCGTGCGAGCCAGGTGATCTCAAGGTTCTTGGTTCGAATCCGGTTGCCAACGGAAACTTTTTTTAATCGGAAATCGGGTCCATGGTAAAATTGAAAACATTAATCTGTTGAATTGAAACAAAATTTAGTCTGCACAAATTTAGTGGCGTTGTGCATTTAAATTGACCCTCAGAATAGTAATTTCGACCGCAAGCCGTCTTTCAGTGTATATTTTTGAAGAATCTAGCTATGGAGCTCGCTATTTTGGCTATGTAAAAAATCTCTCGAAACAGGTATCTTCCCCAAATCAGGGAAATCTCGGATACTTTTTCAAAACGACGTATAATACACGCAAATCCTATGTTGATACGTCGTTTTGAATAAGTATCCGAGAAATACTCTTTTTTGGTACCTATTTTATCTGGCTAAAAATCTGACATACGTAATTACCGCGGAATTGCCATTATCTCGTGCATTCCTAAATTATTCGAAGCAATAATCAATAAAAATATATTTTCTCAAATTAAGAATAGAATAACGCACATGCAACATGGATTCTATAAAGGGCGCTCAACCGCTACAAATTTATTGGAATTAATTAACTTTTCATTGACTGCAATGGATAATGGCAATCACGTAGAAGCTCTTTACACTGACTTTAGCAAGGCATTCGACCGCATTGATATTCCAATGCTACTCTTCAAATTGCAAAAAATGGGTATAGAACCCCGACTTCTTAAATGGCTTGAATCGTACCTTACAAACCGCCAACAAATAATAAAAGTCAAAGGAAAAACATCACATCCCATTCAAGTCATTTCAGGAGTGCCTCAAGGTTCCCATCTGGGCCCTCTTTTATTTATTCTTTACATTAACGACATTTCCTTCATCCTGAAGAAAACAAAAGTGCTTATTTATGCCGACGATATGAAACTATATATGGAAATAAGAAATCAAGATGACATCAACGTATTTCAGAATGAAATTCGCATATTCCACACATAGTGTTCGAAAAACCTACTACAATTGTTCAGTCCGCAACGCTGCGAACTGAAGAAGGAGCACGTATCGTTCACGTGAAGAAAGCGCAAGCAAATCGAGGTAGCAGCACGCAATCTTCACATGAAGGAAACCCCCCAAAAAGGAGCCAATCGCCACGCTGAGAAGGAGGAAAAAACCATCGTCGTCGTCGACGACGGCCGTCGAGGACGAGAGCAAAAAAAGCGCTACTTGGTGGCGCGAGGATCAGTGTTCTTACGCAACTCGAAGTGTACGGATCGTAATATTAGGAGCAACAGTAGAAGAGTAGTCAAGCCGGCGAGCCAAGCCCGGCAGAAGAAAAGTGTGGGCCGATGACGGCCAAAATAAAGGTCTGTAAATAGTGTAATTAGTGAAACTAAAATGAACTAGAGCAAAAACCAGTGTGTGTGTCGTTTGTCCCTGAGCCGGAAATTCCCTTGGTCCGCCAGTCGCCTGCGTGTCCGGTTGAGTCCTTTTCAGGGCTAGAGTTATTTGGAGATAGTTTTCCCACCCTATGGAGTTCGCCGCTGGTCCGTCGGTCGCTGCATGGCAGTTTCCATACACCGAATCCACTTGGGGAATCGGTGAGACCGGCGGGCGCGCTACAATCAAGGCAGCCTGGAGAAGAAAAGCAGTTTTACAGTCCACTGCAACACGCCGCAACATGTTTTGGTCCTTGGAGCCGGATGGTTTGGTTCATCATCGCTGCTGGTTGGAACGCATCGCGACTGGGCGTGATTGAGTGGAGTGGCTGGCTTGGAGATAAAAACACACACCGCACAAAAGTTGGAAAAAGTGAAGCAAAGCGAAGACTGGACAATCGAACAGGAGTGAAGTGATTAACAGCTAATGAACATTGGACAAAACTGCTAGTGCAAGTGATTAATTAAGAATCATGCCGCCGAAGCGTACACCTGTGAAGAATATGGAAGGTGGTGGTAGCAATTCCGCCGCCGCTAGCAACGACGACGCAGTGGAAGAGTTCGACGCGCTGGTGCACATGCGTGGCTCAGCAAAGGCAAAGCTGACACGCGTCAAGCACATGATGGATCAAATCGTAGAGGAGGAGATCACGCTGCCGCAGGTCAAGGTGCACCAAAAGAAAGTGGAAGCTGCCTACAAGGAGTTTTCGAACTACCATGAACGCATCATGGCGGTCTGCCCACCGAGAAAGAGACACGATCAAGAAAGTAAGTACGTTGAATTTGAAACATTGTACGACGACATTTCCCTCGCTCTCGAAACATGGATCGAGATGCTGAGCCAAACGAATCGTAGCCAACAATCGATTGTGGTTCAACCGTCGCTTCCTCGTGCCATTCCGCATTTCGATGGCAAATACGAGCAGTGGGAAAAATTCAAAGTCATGTTTAGGGACGTGGTCGACAGATCGAATGATCCGCCACGAATTAAGCTCTACCATTTGGAAAAGGCTCTAATTGGGGACGCAGCTGGCATAATTGATGCAAAAACCATTCCTGGGGGGGGGGGGGGGGGGGAATGGGAAATTTTAGCAGAAAGGTTTGAAGACAAGCGACGAATGGTTGATCATCACATCTCTGGGCTACTCAACATGAAAAAAATGTCACAAGAAAGCCACTCTGAGTTGAGAGAGTTGGTCGATTCATGTGTTGGTCATGTCGAAAATTTGAAACATTTGGGTCTTTATTTTACTGGGGTATCAGATAAAATCGTAACGCACATCTTATCTAATGCGTTGGACGATGAGACAAAGAAATTGTGGGAATCCTCGGTCGCCCATGGGAAATTGCCTGAATACGAGGACACTGTCAAATTTCTGAAAGGTCGCATTTCCATACTTGAACGTTGTCAAAAATCCACTAGTGATAGCAAGGTCAAACAATCCGCGCGTGGTGCAGTCAAAGGACTCGTGTCCGGCAAGCAGTCGTCGAACGTGAAAGTGAACGTGGTGTCATCAAGCAGCTGTGAATTCTGTGCAGGAGACCATCTGGCGTTCAAGTGCTCTATGTTCAACGGATTATCGGCGGAAAATCGATTGAAGATGGTGCGTGATAAACAGGTGTGCTTGAACTGCTTGCGACGTGGTCACCGAAGCGGAGAATGTAAATCGAACAAGACGTGTTCGAAGTGCAAACGGAAGCATCATACGCTGCTCCATACAGAAGGTGGTTCAGTGCAAAATTCAAGTTCCAGCAATTCCAGTGGGACAGATCAGCAGCAGGTTCCAAAGCAAGCGGCGCAGCCAGACAACGCAAATGTTCCGGGTAGCAGTACACCTAACACCGTGGCTTCGAATGTGGTCGAGAAGCCAATTTCGCAAGTGCTGTTGCTAACTGAAATGGTCAACGTTTTGGACAAGCATGGGAACCCGCAATCATATCGTGCTCTTTTGGACAGTGGGTCGCAGGTCAACTTCATCTCGGAGGCGATGTTGGAAAAGCTGCAAGTGGATCGAGTAGAAATTCGACATTCCCATCACCGGAATCAACAGTGTGAGGTCCAGTGTTCGACAACGTGCGAAGGTGGAGGTTCACTCAAAGCATAATGGTTTCAAGATGGAGTTGGATTGCTTGGTCTCGCCGAAGGTAATAGGAAACCTGCCGACCTTTGAGGTTGACGCTGCTACATGGAACATTCCCGCTGGAATCCAGTTGGCAGACCCTACGTTCTTCCGTCCAGGACAAGTGGATTTGCTGATTGGAATGGAATGGTACGACGATATACTCAAGGCCGGTCGTCTGAAGCTATCAGAAGATCTGCCTACGCTCCGAGATTCGCAATTTGGCTGGTTGGTTGGTGGAAGATATGCTAGTGCTTTTTGTGGAATAATTGTGAACTCTAATGTGGCATCACCATCAAGTGACTCTTTAAACGAACTGATGCAAAAGTTTTGGGAAGTGGAAAGTGTTTCCAGTGAGAAGTGCGTGATGACTGAAGCTGAACAGTGTGAGCAGCATTTCCAGTCTACGGTTCGTCGAAATTAAGATGGTCGATACGTAGTACAGTTTCCACTTCGGGAATCAATCAGCCAGCTTGGAGATTCGAGACCAATGGCGCTGAGGAGATTCTACGCACTGGAGGCAAAATTGCAGAAGAACCCGGACATTAAGAAGCAGTACGACGAATTCGTGAATGAATACGAACAGCTTGGACATTGCAAGGAAGTGCATGAAGCAGAAGATCCTGTTGGTTTGCAGAGATGGTATCTACCGCACCACGCGGTACTCAAGCCGTCGAATACGACTACCAAGTGTCGCGTCGTGTTTGATGCATCGGCAAAGGTTGGTGGAATGGCATTGAACGACGTGATGATGGTTGGCCCTACAATTCAACCTGATTTACTGACGATCATTTTGAAATTTCGTATGTATCGGTATGTGCTAAGCGCTGACATCGCTAAGATGTATCGGCAAGTGTTGAAGGACAAGTGTCATACTCCGCTACAACGCATTTTCTACAGGAAGAAGCCCAACGAGCCTCTGCGAGTCTTGGAGCTTCAAACTGTGACGTATGGTACAGCTGCAGCACCATTTCTGGCCATTCGTGCGCTGTATCAACTGGCAATCGACGAGGAAGCAGAATATCCTTTGGCAGCGGAGCTGGTGAAGAAGATGTTCTACGTGGACAACGTACTTTTTAGTGGAAACAATTTGGTAGAAGTGAGAGGCCTCCAACGAGAGTTGATTTTGCTACTGCAACGCGGAGGTTTTCATCTACACAAGTGGGCTGCAGCTCTGGAAGATGGAGAGATTCCTGAACTGAAGCCGGCAGTATCTGTCAACGTGGCAACTGTATACGAGGAGCTTCCGATATTGACAAAGTTTGAGTCATTTCGGAAGACACAAAGGAACATCGCCTACGTTTTAAGGTTCATCAACAACTGCCGTAAGATTGGTGAACGAAGCACTGCAACGACGCCCACGATTTCTGAACTGAAGGAGGCAAACATGCGGATCATCCAAGCGATCCAGTGGAGCGAACTTCAGGATGAAATCGATCGCCTGCAAGCGGGGGAGCCATGCAAGAGAATCGGCAACCTGAATCCTTTCTTGGACGACGGATTACTACGATATGGAGGTAGAATTCGTCACAGCAAACTAGCATACGAGGTAAAGCATCAATGGATCGTTCCGGACAAGCACCCCGTAACGAGAAGACTCATCGCAGCGGTACATAGGGAAAACCTGCATGCTGGTCCGAGTAGCGTGATCACAGCCCTGAGAGAGCGCTACTGGATACTGAACGCCAGATCGACGGTACGAAAGGTGACGAGAAGTTGCATCACTTGCTTCAAATCAAGCCCGAAGCTTGCTGAGCAGTTCATGGGAGACTTGCCGTCGTATCGCATCACCGCTGCATCTACGTTTTTGAAAATTGGAGTAGACTTCGCTGGACCTATCTACATAAAGCAAACCGCCAGGAAAGCAGCTCCAGTGAAAGGCTACATATGCGTATTTGTCTGTATGGTTTCGAAGGCAATGCACTTGGAAGTGATGGAGAACCTATCCACTGAAGCGTTTTTGGCAGCACTACAAAGATTCGTACCCAGAAGAGGAGTACCCGAGGAAGTGTATAGCGACAACGGAACGAATTTCATCGGCGCGCGATCAGAGCTTCGTGAGTTGTACGAGCTCTTCAAGTCCGCCTAACCAACGGTAAGCTATCACAGTTCTGTCAAGTCAAGGAGATTAAGTGGACCACGATTCCCCCAAATGCACCTCACTTTGGAGGGTTTTGGGAGGCGGGCGTTAAAACCGTGAAGTCTGTTCTGAAGAAAGTGTATCAGTCCGCCTCTCTGACAATAATGGAATTTGCGACCTTGCTGTGTCAAATCGAGGCTATTCTAAACTCTAGACCTCTTTTTGCACATTCTCTCTTCTTGGCGTAACGTCCTCATTGGGACAAAGCCTGCTTCTCAGCTTAGTGTTCTATGAGCACTTCCACAGTTATTAACTGAGAGCTTCCTCTGCCAATGACCATTTTGCATGTGTATATCGTGTGGCAGGCACGTTCCTGCACATTCCTCTGACCCCAATGACCCAACCGTTTTAACCCCTGGCCATTTAATGATCAATAGACCTTTAACTGCTATCCCTGAGCCAAGTCTTGATGACATCCCCATCAACCGCCTGTCAAAATGGCAGCACATTCAGATTCTTCGACAGCATTTTTGGCAACGCTGGTCGAAAGAATATTTGGTAGAACTTCAATGTCGTTCGAAGTGGACGAAGAAGCACGTCAATGTAGTCCCTAACATGATTGTCCTGTTGAAGAAAGATAACGTACCACCTCAACAGTGGAAAATGGGTAGAATCGTCAAAACCTATCCAGGTCCCGATGATTTCACTCATGTCGTCGACGTTGGTGTGGGCACCAGCGTTTTCAAGCGGCCAATCCACAAGTTGGCTCCCCTGCCCATCCTCGAAGAAGAACCAGTATGTTCAACACACCAAGACGAAGCATCCAAGGAGCCATCAGTGTCACTCTTTTCCCGGGTGGCAGCATGTTCAGTCCGCAGCGCTGCGAACTGAAGAAGGAGCACGTATCGTTCACGTGAAGAAAGCGCAAGCAAATCGAGGTAGCAGCACGCAATCTTCGCATGAAGGAAACCCCCCAAGAAGGAGCCAATCGCCACGCTGAGAAGGAGGAAAAAACCATCGTCGTCGTCGACGACGGCCGTCGAGGACGAGAGCAAAAGAAGCGCTACTTGGTGGCGCAAGGATCAGTGTTCTTACGCAACTCGAAGTGTACGGATCGTAATATTAGGAGCAACAGTAGAAAAGTAGTCAAGCCGGCGAGCCAAGCCCGACAGAAGAAAAGTGTGGGCCGATGACGGCCAAAGCAAAGTTATGTACATAGTGTAATTAGGAAATTAAAATGAATTAGTACAAAAACCAGTGTGTGTGTGTGTGTCGTTTGTCTCTGAGCCGGAAATTCCCTTGGTCCGCCAGTCGCCTGCGTGTCCGGTTGAGTCCTTTTCAGGGCTAGAGTTATTTGGAGATAGTTTTCCCACCCTATGGAGCTCGCCGCTGGTCCGTCGGTCGCTGCATGGCAGTTTCCATACACCGAATCCACTTGGGGAATCGGTGAGACCGGCGGGCGCGCTGCAATCAAGGCAGCCTGGAGAAGAAAAGCAGTTTTACAGTCCACTGCAACACGCCGCAACAACAATTAAACATCAAAAAGTGTAATTTAATATCATTCAGCAGAAAACGAAACACACCAAACATATCAATTTCCTTAGGAGATCAGAATGTGGAAAAATGTAGTAGAGTTAGGGATTTAGGAGTAATCTAAGATTCTAAACTTAATTTCAATGACCACTACAATACCATTATACATAGGGCAAATAATATGCTTGGCTTCATAAAACGCTTTAGCTTTAATTTTGACGACCCCTACACAATAAAAACATTATATGTTGCCTATATTAGGTCAATTCTGGAATATTGTAGCATTGCATTGTCTGGTCCCCATTTCGAAGTAAGCATATCGATCGAATAGAATCAGTACAAAAGCAATTTTTATTATATGCTCTTCGAAAATTAGGTTGGACTACGTTTTCTCTTCCATCTTATGAAGCGCACTGTAGGCTTATCAATATTCAAACACTGAAACAGCGTCGTGAAACTGCAATGGTTTTATTTGTTTACGACATCGTTTCGCAGCGAATTGATTCAACTGAAATCTTATCAAAATTAAACTTTACATACCCTCACGGCAATTGCGAAATCGACACTTGTTTAAAACTACCCATAGTCGCACAAACTATGCCAAAAATTAACCTTTGAATCAAATCATGAACATTTATAATCAACACTGTGAAACTATTGACTTAACTATGTCGCGGCATAATTTAAAGGAATATTTTAACACTATAAGAAATAACATCAGTAGTAGTACTTAAAATATTTTAAAAACACAAATTATACACACATCCACCAGCATACACTATTTATATATTTTCTTATATGTATTTTATTAACAACATGTACTATAGTTTTAAGACATGAAACAAAAACTGTATGTATATGTACTAGTCTACACGGAGAAAACAAAGTACCCAAATATGAGTTTATTTTGTGGGAGGAATTCCACCGGACGGAAGCACACTTGAGACGATAGCGAAAAAGGGAAACCAGCCGAAAGAAAAACTACAACACACGCGAGGTACTTTGCAACGAGTTCAATTTATTGCGTCCGCTCTGATCGAGTACAAAATCGGTTATGAAAAAAGCACAAGGGAAAACGGAAATGCTCTGACGCGTCGTTTGACGTTTTATTAAGGTGCGCCAAAGCAAAGTCAGCAACACATAAGGTGTAGCATCAAATATAATTATACACGGAAGGTGCTCATTGTACTTTTCTATACTCTTCCTCAATGAACACCGAGGCCTAAGGGGATAGACCAATGCGCTCCAACTGCTTCTTGAATTTGATCGCTCCTAGTGGCTTAGTTAATACGTCCGCCACCATGAGATTCGTAGGGCAGTAAATCAGTTTCACTTCATTCTGATCCGTTCCGCTTGAACGAAGCTGAGACAGCTTTGGTTGTCCTCAAACACGTGGGTAGCGCCCACAGGTGGTTCCTCCAGGTCAGATAACAGCCGTCGAATCCAGATAAGCTCCTGGCACGTGTCGCTCAAAGCGACATACTCCGCCTCCATCGACGATAAAGTCACGCATGTCTGCCGGCGGCTCACCCAGCTGATCGGTCCAGTTCCGTACAAGAACACGAATCCCGTTGTGGATTTGCGAGTATCGTGGTCGCCTGCCCAGTCGGAATCAGAATATCCACGCAGCAACCATTCTTCGCCTGGTCCGAACTTCAGTTTCAACTCCTTAGTACCTTTTAGGTACCGTAGGACGCGTTTTGCAGCTTTCCAGTCATTGATTGTCGGTTGACTAGCTCTTCGGCCAAGAAACGATACACTTGCTGCTATATCCGGTCTCGAGTTCACGGAGATGTATAACAGTGCGCCAGCCAAACTTCGATATCGTGTAACATCGGCCATTGGTTGACTGTCCTCGTAACGTACATATCCAGGGTCCATGGGGGTTTTGCTTGGGTTACAGTCCGCAAGGCCAAAGCGCTTCACCAAGTCTTCAATATAGCTTGTCAACCGCAAACTATAACAGCCATCTTCGCGCCGAACTTCTTGGCCGAGGAAATGTTTCACCATCCCTAGATCTGTGATGTCGAAACATTTTCGCAACTCCTGGAGCACGGCCGAAATTATCGATGCATCCTTGCATCCGACTAACAAGTCATCGACGTAGACAAGAACGATCACCATATCTTCACCGTCACCGTCCCGCCGAGTATACAGCCACGTATCGGACTGGCACTGCCGGAATCCCATTTTCACCAACACTGTATGCAGAGCCCGATTCCAGCAGCGCGCCGATTGTTTAAGTCCGTAAATACTTTCACGTAGCGTACACACATAGTTTTTTTTTATTAATAATCTTTATTGGCATCTCAATCAATTTTTACATACTACGACTTAATCTAGGTGTTCTGTGTATTATAACACACTATCATCCTAATTTGGTAAAATAAATTTAAGCTATTATCAATTATATTTAATAACATATTACATGTCATTTGCTGTAGCAGTTAAGATTTTTTGAAGGCTTCATTTTTCACCTGCGTATCAGCAATACATTTTCCTAACCCTAACCTAACTTAAACTAATTATACAAAGAACTAATCGTAAGCAATAGAAGACTGCAACGATTTTTGACGAAAGTTTGCAATGATTTTAGTTGACATCTGTTCCAATGTTTCAATATTAGAAATTTGATGCAACTCATTAGTGCTATACCAGGGAGGCAACTTCAGAATCATTTTCAAAATCTTATTTTGATTCCTCTGAAGTTGCTTCTTTCTGGTATTGCAACAGCTCGACCATATTGGGACAGCGTACAACATAGCCGGTCTGAAAATTTGTTTATAAATCAAAAATTTGGTTTTTGCGACAAAGTTTTGATTTTCTATTAATAAGTGGATATAAACTTAATGTATTTATTGCACTTAGTTTGAATACTTTCTATGTGGTTTTTAAAAGTTAAGTTTTTATCTAGTAAGAGCCCTAGATACTTAACTACGTCCGACCAATTTATTAGAGTTCCCCTCATAGTGACAACATGTCTACTTGAGGGTTTCAAATAAAGAGCTCTTGGCTTATGTGGGAATATGATAAGTTGAGTTTTGGAAGCATTTGGAGAAAACTTCCATTTTTGCAAATAAGAAGAAAAAATATCTCAACTTTTTTGCAATCTACTACAAATGACACGCAAACTTCGCCCCTTGGCTGATATACCTGCACTGAAATAAATTTTGTTGTCGAAACTACCGATTCCATAGTAAAATTACTAACCGTACCTATGATTCTCAACCGACAACAAAATCTGTTAAGGCAACTGAAATATGCTTGAAATTACAATGCATTGTAGTAAATTCTACTAAAAGCATAGTCGTCTCAACAACAAAACATTGTTAATTTTTCCAGGACACGCATTTTACAACACAGTATGGTTAAAAATACAATGCTCATTTGTTAAATTAAGACTATTTTTGGTAATTTTAACTGCATTGCTAGTTAAGTTGACAGTGTTTTAGTGGAATTAACTGGAAATTGTTGTCGGTTGAGAATCATAGGTACGGTTAGTAATTTTACTATGGAATCGGTAGTTTCCACAACAAAATTTATTTCAGTGTGTGTCATCTGCAAATAACGATTTTTGACATCCCTGTGGCAAATCAGGTAAGTCGGAGGTAAAAATATTGTATAAGATTGGTCCCAGTCCCAGTCACCAGCTCTTACAGGTAATCTATCTGACTTGGAATTTTGATAGTTTACCTGAAGTGTTCGATCCGATAAATAGTTTTGAATAATTTTAATAATATACAGTGGAAAATTAAAATGTTTCAATTTTACGATCAAGCCTTCGTGCCAAACACTATCGAATGCTTTTTTCTATTTCAAGAAGTGCTACACCAATAGAGTAGCCTTCGGATTTATTGAAACGAATGAAATTCGTTACCCGTAAAAGTTGATGAGCACTCGAATGTCCATGGCGGAATCCGAACTGCTCATTGGCAAAAATAGAATTTTCATCAATATGAATCATCATTCTATTTAAAATAAGCTTCTCAAAAAGTTTACTGATAGATGACAGTATGCTAATTGGACGATAACTAGAAGCTTCGGCAGGATTTTTGTCAGGCTTCAAAATTGGAACAACTTTAGCATTTTTTCCATTTTTCAGGAAAATATGCTAACTGAAAACATTTGTTAAATATACTAACCAAAAATGATAAGCAACTTTCTGGAAGTTTTTTGATGAGAATATAGAAAATTCCGTCATCACCCGGAGCTTTTATATTCTTAAACTTCTTTATAATAGATCTCACTTCGTCCAAATCAGTGCCCAATGAATTGTCGAAAATGTTCTCATGATTGAGAATGTTTTCGAATTCGCGGGGAACCTGATGTTCTATAGTGTATAAGCTATTTTACGAGACGTTCTACCGGTGGGCCGCTTATTGTTATTGTTTACATTTGATGTTTTTGTTTTCGCGAAAAGTAGCATAACATTTGATGAGCGCCAAACAGATTTAAGCTGGCAGAGATGTGTCGGTTTCTAATGTGGCATGTATCAATCCCCCGAGCTGTAGGGTAAGTGTGCCCATCGTTGTGGTATTAAGGTAAATTCATTTTAAAAACAATGATCGTACCATCCAATGACGGGTTGCAAAACGTTAGTTGGTAGTTTTCTATCCAAATTTGCTTGGAAAAATATAAAAACTGTTTCGATCATAAATCGCTTACCACAACATTAGGCACACTGTTCCTATTATGGAGGTAAAATTTAATTTTGGTTCCTATTGATGCGGTATCCCATTGAAATCATATGGGATACCGCAACATTAGGAACACTACCGCAACAATAGGAGCACAGCAGCAAAACAACTAAGGAAAATATTTTTTTAAAATAGGTTTTTGTGTAAATCTTAAGCACACAAATGGTGCAATCTCATAATTTAAGCATAATACATCTATTAAAAATGCCTTTTGGTAACATTTCAGTCGAAAAAGAGCTCAATTGCCACTACCGCAACATTAGGTACTACCACAACGAAGGGAACAATTACCCTATCATGTCACTAGCAGATGAAAAAAACATCCCCACGGTCTACGGGTATTGATTATAGTGAACGGATTGACGTATTTTTGCAGCTAAATGAACCCCGTTTGTTGGATGGGCCAGTATCACATGTTATGCTAGCGAAATTGTAAATAAATGGGCCCACCGGTTGGACTTCAAAACTGGTAAACATTCAAAAAACAGTTGATTTGAAACGTCTCATAAAATGCCTTATATAGTGAAACCTATACTGAAATTATGCGCACTTTCAAACTGTTTGGCAAGTTTTTGTGCTTATTCAGAATTAGTTAATAATATTTTGTTATCATCTTTCAGCGCAGGAATAGGCTTCTGAGGCTTTTTCAAAATTTTTGTTAATTTCCAAAACGGCTTAGAGCCGTGGTTTAATTGAGAAACTTTATTTGCAAAATTTTTGTTTCTCAATTCGGTGAAACGTTTTTTAATTTCCTTCTGAAGATCCTGCCAGATTACTTTCAAAGCAGGATCTCGAGTTTGTTGGAATTGTCTCTTTCTCACGTTTTTAAGACGGATCAGAAGTTTCAGATCGTCGTCAATAATAACTGAGTCGAATTTGACTTCACACTTTGGTATTGATGCGCTTCTAGCTTCGACTACAGTACTAGCACAGTAGCAAAGTACAGTACAGTACAGCAAAGTACAGTAGCGCTCAGTTTGAAGACCCATCTTGAGCCCACCACTTTCTTCCCTATAAGTAATGGAACTAGGTCCCATGTACCATTCACTTTGTGCGATCTCATTTCTTCTTCCATTGCTTTCTTCCAAATATCACTCTTCACTGCACTTCGATAGTCATTCGGTTCTTCTGTTGAAAGCTCCGCGATCCCGACCACGTAGTCATCATAACGACTCGGCAAATTTCCTCTGGTTCGCCGATCTTGTCGCCGCAACACTCGTTCTTCGCTATTTGGCTCCTCCTCACTGTTGGCCGCATTCGGATCGTCAACGCCTTCGAACAGTTCTTCTTCTGCACTATCAAAACCATCAAACTGCTCCTGAGAATCGCCTTCATCTGCCGCAACAGCCTCTGCCGGTACGGCCGGTTCCTCACCGGTTGGTGATCCGATCGGCAGCACAACGTCTTCCTCTTCCTTTGGTGGTACTACTTGTTGACAATCTTTGTCCGATCCATCATTGAGTTCGAGGAATTTTGCATCTCGACTGATCGTTACCCGCTTGGTAGAACGATCCAGGAATCGGTACCCGTTTTGATCTTCAGAGTAACCGACGAACGTAAGTTTGACGGATTTGTTGTCCAACTTTGTTCGCTTCGCATCCGGGACATGGACGTACGCATAGCAGCCAAACATTCGTAAGTGTGCCAAATCGGGTTTGCGTCCTTCCCACAGCTCGTAAGGGGTTTTACTAACAACTCGGGACGGCAACCGGTTTTGGAGGTACGTTGCTGTCGTTGTCGCCTCGCCCCAATACAATTTCTCCATGTCCGCGTCCGCCAACATACAGAGCGCCATTTCTTGAAGAGACCGATTCTTGCGCTCGGCGACCCCGTTCTGCTGCGGGGAATACGGCGTTGTAAATTGTGCCTTGATACCCTTCGCCTCGTAGAACTCTCGCAGATCCCGGTTGATATACTCCCCCCACCATCTGACCTAATGATGAGCGGTTTCCTTCCGAACTTGTTCTGCGTCGCTGCATCGCTCTTGTTTTTCAACAGGTAGACAACAGTATACCGGGAAAAATCTACAATCATTGTCATAAAATAACGATTCCCCGACGGCGTGGTATTCTCCATTGGCCCACATAGATCTATGTGAACCAGATCAAGGGGACGCGTGGCCTTCCGCTCCGTTACCGCGGGAAACGGCTTACGGGCATGTTTTCCCTTCAAACAGCTTTCGCAGGTAATGCGAGCACCGCAGTCAGTATTTTTTTTCCTTCTAAACCATAGGGGGATAATCTGCTCAACAGACACCCTAACAGAAAGTTAGGGTAGTGTAGGTCTGAGGCCGTCTTCTACAACAAAAGTAAAAGCCAGGACTACTCTCTCCCCGTACCCACTAAACCATTCCTATGGTCGCCAAACCCTACGTCTCTCCGGAACCACCAAGAAGGTATTGCTTCAGAGAGGGGCTAGTGCGCATCGCACCCTCAAGGTTATCTGCGTAGCCTAGCAGCAACGAACATCGATGACTCGCTCTGGAGAGTCCATCAGGGTAACATGCTGGCGCTTAGCCAGTTTCCCGAGTGGTCCTCGCCACTCCCTTTGTCCTCGGAAGGCGGGCAAGGTCAACCCCGCCCGCGCCCAACTGCTTTGCAGACATCAAGAACTGATGCCCACGTGCAACCCGATCTGACCTGCTGAAGGCAAGGGCATCACTACCCATCAGGACCTATCAACTGCACCAGAAGGTTGCTGACAGCAGGGTCTCCACCTGCCCCGACCCTTGCCGGGGACCCCTTTCCAACCGCGGGCTCGGATCCAACCCAGTAGACCGACGCCACGACAGCACCGCTACCGGGACTTCCTCTCCGCGGCCACTTAATCGCTGTAAGGGTCGATCTCGACCGCAGGGCACCGGTATGACCTACGAAGCTGGCTTCGAACCCCTGGACCACCTCTTGTACTGCATCTGAACTAGCCACTCTCCGAGTCCACGCGCCACCTCCTCTGTAGCTCCCAGACGATATGGGTGATAGCCGTTGAAACGGCGTTCCAGCCAAACTCATCCCTACACATCCTCTGGACCAATTTGTCCGGGTTTGTGTCCTCCCCGCATGTGGCAAGCATGCGGTCACGCATTGTGCGAAAACACGGGCACACGAACAAAACGTGTTCCGCCGTTTCCTCTAAACCATTGCACACTGGGCATTCGGGAGAATCCGCATGCCCGAAACGGTGTAGAAGCTGTCGGAAGCAACCATGACCTGTAAGGACCTGTGTCAGGTGGAATGTAACTTCCCCATGGCGCCTATTAATCCAACTATCTACTCTCGGTATCAACCTATGGGTCACCTTCCTTTGGTGGAACTGTCCCACGCGCGCTGCCATTTGACCATAGAGACCATCCTGGCAGTTCTGCGTATGCCTCTTGTGCCGCGCATTTCGAAGCACTCCATGTCTTCACTGATAAGAATGCTGATAGGCACCATACCAGTAATGACGCAGAGAGTGTCGTGTGACACGGTACGGTATGCGCTCGCAACCCTCAGGCACATAAGCCTGTAAGTACTTTCCAGCTTCCGTCGGTAGCATTTCATACTTAGCGCGGTGCCTCACGCCGGGCCACCATACCTAAGTATGGACGTAGCAACACTAGCCAGAAGCTTGCGCTTACTGGCGTACACCGCAGAGCTATTGGACATCATCCGGAACAGTGCCGCAATAGCTGTGGAGGCTCTTTTACAGGCATAATCGACGTGGCTACCGAAAGTAAGCTTATCGTCGATCATCACGCCCAAATGTCTGACGGAGCGCTTTGACAGGATAGTGCACTCTCCTACACTGATCTCCGTCTGCTGCTCCGACTTCAGGTTATTAACAACCGTCACCTCTGTCTTGTGGTGAGCACGCTCCAGTTTCCTGGACCGCTTCCACGCCTCCACAACCTTGATCGAGTGGTTGGTAGTCAACTTTACCTCCTCGATCGTTTCACCGTAGACTTCGAGCGTAATGTCGTCGGCAAATCCGACAATCATCACTCCCACTGGGTACTCTTACCTCAACACCTCGTCGTACAGGACATTCCATAACACCGGACCCAGGATGGAACCTTGCGGGACTCCTGAGGTTATGTGAAAGCACTTCCGACCCACCTCCGTGTCGTAGACTAGTACACGATTCTAAAAGTAACTTCCGAGAATCTTGTACAGGTACTCCGGTATCCCCAGACACAAGAACGCATCGGTAATAGCAGACCAGCTGGCGCTATTAAATGCATTCCTTACATCCAGAATCACTACCGCGCAAAAGCGAATTCCCCTCCTCTTAGGTTCGAGTGCTTTCTCGGCGGTTTTTGTAACCGACAAGATAGCGTCTACGGTGGACCTCCCCTTCCGGAAGCCGTACTGGTTGCTCGAAAGACCATTTTCGCCCTCGGTGAACCTCAACATCCTATTGAGAATGATCATTTCGAGCACCTTCCCCGCCGTGTCAATCAAGCATATTGGTCTATATGCCGACGGGTCTCCGGGTGGTTTCCCCGCCTTTGGCAATAGTACCAGGCTCTGCCTCTTCCAAGCTTCTGGGAAAACTCCTCCCTCGTCCAGCCATTTCTGCATAGCAGACCTGAACATCTCGGGAGCCTCTGCAATAGCTACTTTTAAGGCCAGGTTCGGAACTCCGTCCGGACCTGGGGCCTTACCTACGCTAAGGGACTTAGCTATCCCCGCAAGTTCCACATCGATGACCCTCTCCTCATCGCCAGCCCCAGTCCCCGGCTGTCCTACGAAAGGAGGCCAAGGACTAGGATCATGACGCGGAAAAAGTCCTCCAATGATCCCCTCCAACATCTCTGGAGATTGCTCTGTAGGAGCCATCACACCTCTCGTCTTGGCCGTAACGATCCTGTAGGCGTCACCCCCTGGGTTCGTATTGGCACTCTGACAGAGACCCTCAAAGCATGCCTTTTTGCTTGCTCTTATCTCGGTCTTAAGCGCGGCTTTTGCAGCGGCGAACACCACCCGCCGTTCGTTTCGTTCTTCCTCTGATCGTGCTCGCTGCATCCGCCGCCTAGCCCGTAGGCAGGCGCGGCGCAGGTCCGCAATCGCGTCGGTCCACCAGTAAGCCGGTGGCCTCCCATTTCTAGGGTGGACTCGCCTAGGCATGGTCGCATCACACGCACGTGAGAGCACCGCTACCAGCTCGTCGCCGTCTAAACCGAATAAGTTTCGCTCACGGCGGAGCGCCTCCCTAAATACCCCTTCGTCGAAGTATGATGTCTTCCACCTGCGAGGGCTAGGCCTTGGCCTAGCCGCCTCTTCTTCTATCCGCTGTCTGCTGTTGTTGTAGTCGATACTGTAGCGAACCGCCAGGTGGTCGCTGTGAGTGTAGCCATTATTTACTCTCCAGTTCGAACTACTTGTTAGGCCAGGACTACAAAAGGTCACGTCAATAATTGACTCCGCTCCGTTTCGACTAAAGGTACTCTTGGTACCGACATTAGCCAAGTCGACATCTAAGATGGCCAGTGTTTCTAGCAGGATCTGACCCCGCTGGTTCGTGAAACGGCTTCCCATTCCACGGCCCAGGCATTAATGTCACCCGCTATTAATACCGGCCTTCGCCCTCTTAGCACGGTCGTTAAGCGGTCCAGCATTTGCGTGAACTGCTCGATCGACCACCGCGGAGGCGCATAACCTGGAAGCCTTAACTTATTGTGAATCTAGTGTTCTTGTTTTGGGAAGTTTTTGAATTTTACTGTTGAATGTTTATTTGAAAGTGCATTGGTTGATGTTGTAGTTAGATATCTTTGTTGTTTAAGTGTATATGAAATGTTCTATAGGTTGATGTCCTTATGATGTAATATGTTATGAATCTAGTTTTAAGTTTTCATTGAGCCCAATATGGGTAGATGGAGTAATAAATAAATACAAATAACAGCTACAGAAGAGGACCCCGTTTACTTTGGCGACCACAAAGCCCTCATAGGTAGTAGACACCAACTCCTGAACGGGGTATTTACCCGTCGTCCATATCGCCGCCATTTTTCTGGTCCCATCCGCGACCCAGTTGCCGTTGCCGGCGGGTAATCGGTATGGGTCTGATATGATGGCGATATCCGTCTCCCACTCAGAAACCGCCTGACAAAGCAGTTGCTGAGCCGCATCACAGTGGTTCAGGTTCAGCTGCGTTACCTGCACTGTGATTTGTTATTCACTGCGGCTTTCTTGAAGGCCGGGCACCTTGGACCACCCATCGGATGTCTGTTGTTCGAGGATTTCCCGGTACAGATCATGCAGATGGGTGGACTCGTGCAGCTTTGGACCTTATGACCTTCAGCGCCGCATTGCCTGCACAGTTTGCGCCTGTCGGGGCCTTTGCGGTCCCACGACTTGTGTCCTGGTTCCAGACACCTGAAGCAAACCTCTGGTGGCTCGTGGAATGTCAGGTGACATACACACCAACCCACCTTTATGCTCCCTACTTTAACGGACTTTTTGACGTCCGCCACAGGTAGCTGAACCAAAGCTATCTATGTCCCTGCTGGCCCTTTCCGTAGCTTAACGGCTGCGGCGGCCACCTGTACATCGCACTGTCTTCCTCTTCCGGTCTACCTTCGTCCAAGGGGGGTCCTCCCCTTGGATCGCCCTGCTCTGAGGCTGTTGAGGGCCCACCAGCGGTCACAACCCCTTGTTCCCATCGTTCCGGGACGGGCCAGCATTTTCAGGCCCACCCTTACCTGCTTTCCGGGAACCCTGGCTGGGGTCCGACCTTCCGGCATTATTACCGACTTTATTACCGACGAGCAGTCGCTTCCGCCTTGTTCGGACTTCCTGCGAAGGAGAAGGCCTCCGTTTGGGTAAACTTTGGCACTTTCTCATATGCAGGCTTCGCTGCTGCAGCAGTCAGCAACGCGAGTGCCGCGTGCTCCTGCTTGGCATCGTCGATTGACGCCCTAAGTCGAAGCAAGGCCGTTTTCAGGTCCCTGCTTATGTTCGACTTAGTGGACGCAAAGTCGATGATTTTGCAAAGCTGCTGCTTAGCCACCTCTATTGCGGACCGTCCTTTGGATTCTCGGTTGACGGCCCTCAACAACCACGCTCCGTCCATAACCTCCACCGGCTGGCTTGCCGGGAAGTGGACTGGAGCACCCACGCTGGAGCTGCGTACGCAGCTCCCAGCGCTTATCTCCTCACTTCTCCTAGTCGGAGACCTCATCACTACTACTTCATACACCACTACTGGAAAGAATGTCCACCACGCCAGAGCCCTGCATTAACATGGTAAGGGACAGCTTACTGTGGGGGGGTGCCCAGGTACCCCACAGGCTCCGTTAAAGATCGAGCATCTTTTTCGCCCCCTCGATTACTCATTCCTCAGCACGGGTCGCTTGACACCTTGAATTGGGGTTAGTAGCCCAAGGGGCCAGACACGTACAATTCGTGGCTTAGTATATTATAGTATACTGCAATAGATTAGTGCATCGTAGCAAACTCTGCAGCCGATTTTTTCGATAAATAATGTTTGTTTTTTGATTCATCTGTCACAGCCTTGATTTCAGCCAGTACGATGACTTTGATGGTAATACATTAATTTACAATAGTATACATTAATGTATTAATATACCGCAAATATACTAATATACTTCTAATACACTCATTATGCTAATACATGTCTAGCCCCTTGTAGTAGCCCTATTCTTAGCCGGGGACTACGCGGCTGACTCGCAAGCGGGGGGGGGGGGGGGGGGTGCGTCAGGCCCCGGGTTTTTCGTCCGTGCTGCCCCTCCGCAGTCAATATAATCAAAGCCACTTACCAGATCATCCTTTTTCATCAAAGGCAATACGTTGGGATCTCGGTGTCCTACCCGACGGTGCCAGGTGTGTTGGCAATGCAGTTTGTGATCACTCCGGGCCTTCAGCGATCTTCCCTGTATGCGCAGCTGGTACAGACTAGCAACTCTGTCACCAACCACCACTGTTTCGCCTGCAGCATTCAGGATCACACAACCTGCATCACTGAACTTGACCTCGACTTCTTCGGAGCCAGCTGACTTACCGAAATCAGTCCCCCATCAAGTTCCGGCACAAATAACACATTCTTCAATGTGATTTCCACACTTTCACCACTTTTGTTTTCCCCAAAAATGATTCCTTCGCCAATGCCACACGCTTTCGTCTTCTTCCCATTAGCGAGGGTTACACTCGAACCGACGGTTTTGTCCAGCGACGAGAAAAAAATCACGGTTGCTTGTCATATAACAAGTTGTCCCACTGTCAATGACCCAACACGTCGGGCTGCTCGAACCCGCTAGAAAACACACAGCATTGCTCGCTCCCTGTGCCTGTTTCGCCTCTGGATCACCACTTTTCTTCTTCTTGTCATTCTTCTTGCTCGGTTCACACAATTTCTTCTGTGCCAGCCTCTTCCTGCAGCTGCTTCGGAAGTGACCGGGCTGCTTGCAAAAGTAGAACACTTTTCCACCTTTATCACTTCCAGAATCCAACTTCATCGCCTTTAACTCTTCCGATGGTACTTCACTACGATCGCGACATTGGGAATATTCATCCAACAACCGAGCTTTCACTAACGCCACCGTCCAATCATCATCCGCGCGACACTGCAAACTTTGCACTAACGACCGGTACGACGACGGCACACTCCGAAAAATCATCGCGATCTTCAATGATTCGTCGAGATTCTGTCCGGCAGCAGCAAGTTTATCGAAGATTTCTTCAATGCCGTTCAGGTGGTTGTCCATATTCCCCCCTTCCGACATGTTCACGGCACACAATTGACTCAGATAATGAACCACGGTCGACATTGTCGCCTTTTCGTAGTGCTGCTTAAGAGCACTCCACATTTCACTAGCACTTTGCGCATCCTTCACTAGTTTAAATTGGCTTTCTTCGATAAACAAACCGATGTTCGCGCGAGCCTTTCGATCGCGCTTTTTCCAATCATCGGTTTCTGGCTCCGGCTTCGGCTCACTGACAATTTCCCATAAATCTTCTTTTTCCAGGAGCCACATCATTCTCTGCTTCCACGATCCCCAATTAGTCGGGTTCAGTTTCGGGAAGGATATTTTTGCACTCTCCGCCATATTGTTTTTCACACTCGATACCACATGGAAAACACTACCGACGGCTTCGCACTCGCGTCTTCGGAATTTGTCCGGGACACAGTTTCTTCGCTTATCCGCACTTTTCACTGCGCTCCGCGCTGGGCCCATAACCTGTGGGAGAAATTCCACCGGACGGAAGCACACTTGAGACGATAGCGAAAAAGAGAAACCAGCCAAAAGAAAAACTACAACACACGCGAGGTAGGTACTTTGCAACGAGTTCAATTTATTGCGTCCGCTCTGATCGAGTACAAAATCGGTTATGAAAAAAGCACAAGGGAAAACGGAAATGCTCTGACGCGTCGTTTGACGTTTTGTTAAGGTGCGCCAAAGCAAAGTCAGCAACACAAAATGTGTAGCAACAAATATAATTATACACGGAAGTGTACTTTTCTATATATTTCACCCAACTACGGGGTTGCGTGCGGGAACCCACATTTGAGTTCGTAGAAGCGATGTTGTTGTAGGTTTTTTTCATTTGATCCCGTGTGACAAAGTACCTACCGGCTAAGTTTTTTTCGCTCACCTGCTAGTTCAAAATACTCAAATTTGAGTTCAATGCTGTTTACTTAATTTTGGCTTCCCGCACCGAACTGTCAAAGTTGGGTTGATTTGCTCTTCGCTCTCTGACAACAACAAAGAGAGTGGATGAGAGAGGAGACAAAAAAGAACTCAAAAGTGAGTTTCAAAATACTCAAATTTAGGCACTTGAGTTTCTCCGTGTACACTGAAAAATATTTAAACCCAGAGAATAAGTTTTAAAAACTCAAATTTGGCTAAACAGCTTTAATTTTTTACTCAGCATTGAGTTGTTTTCTCCCTCTCTCCACACGAATGTTGACAAAAACGAAGAGAGAAGCACCCACACATTCGTGCGGCTCCGTGGAAGAAGCCAAATTTGTGTTATCTTGACTAAACCCAAATTTGCGTCAAATAAGGCCTCCGCTGGGTGAAAATAACTTACCACTGGGTGAAAATTTTTGCAGCGATCAAACGAAAACAACCTAGTGACCACTATCGCTGTTTGACGCAATTTTGAGTAATTCCACGGAGGTGTAGGATTGCGTCAAAAGAACTTAAATTTGGGTTGATTTGTAGTTCGGTGTACGTTGTTTGACGAAACTGAATAAATAAATAAATAAATAGATAAGATACACGCTCGTTGAAATATACTCAAAAGTGAGAAGAATTCGACTCACTTTGGTACAAAGTGGAACAGCTCAAACTTTCTCAAAACCACCCCCTCCACCCTTCCTAAACGATGGACATCATATTTATACGACCGCTTGTAACATTTATCCCCGATAAACTTATATTATCTTATATAAAAACCATTTTGGCGCATCTATCAAATATATAAGTAATGTAATGTAATATGTACCGAAAAATTATTCGTTATGTGTGTCACCCATAAACATAATTTGTCCAGACAAATGGCAAAAATTCATGTGTACGAAATATAAGATAAATATTTGCAGTTTTTGCAGTGTATAGTATCTATTTGACTTCCGTCATCATTGGGAAATTGTCTAATTAAAATAAACCAAGCGTTCGATTTGAATAGGTCGTATAGGATACTGCAAGATGACGTCACGAAGCCGTGCAATGACAGTTCAGCGAGCTTGTTTACATGGACTTAGTCTCTGGCGGTCTCTGTTTTTCATTACAATTGCAGTAAAACGGTAATTAGACGATTGGTTTTGTACTTGTAGAGTTGAATATACACAGCTAGTTTCGATTACCAACTTCGGTAAAATTTTACTGGGTTTTTGAACTGCTGACTTCTCGGTAATGTTGCCATTACTGAAGAGTCAGTAAACTAGTAAGTTGATCAGCTGTCAAAAAAATACTGGGCAAGTCAGTAATTGTTTAAGGGCAATTTTACTGAACTTCAGTAATTTGTTTGTTTACCGTGGATTACCGAGTTTTTCAGTTTTCCTAAATTATTCCCGCATCCCGTACCCCGGCTTTCCAGTTCTAGTTTATTCGTATTTCATTCTGGCATTCATGAATACAGTGAAGAGGCTCGATTTTCTCTGCATTCCCGCCAACATGTGAGCGGAATGTGAGGGATCTGCGTCGAATTTGTGAAAGAAGCGAACACGGAGTTGTATCGGTAATAGTATCCGGCTGGAGAAGCCTCGTCAGCACCTTCGTCGATCTAGTTGTTTTAGCTCCAAAATAATCGCCTAATCACTCGTTTCACAAATTTACCGCTGATATTTACTGCTTACCTGGCAGTTGGAGGGATCACAGAGAAAATCAATCCTCTTGTGCGTTCTGAAGACATTGTACCATTTTTCTTGTGCATCTGGCTACTGCTGCTGCTGCTGCTAGAAATGCTTACGCTTTGACAGCTTCTCGGTGGGGTAGTCGAATGTTTACGTTTATTTCTCGCGAAAGCTCGGTAGAAAAGCAAAAACTACTGAAAGTCGGTACTTGGCTTTACTGATTTTTTGACTGAATTCAGTAAAGTACCAACATTACTGTAGATCAGTTGTTGCAGTTTCCATACTCAGTAAAAAGTGATGTCTTTTCACTGAAAGTCAGTAAATATTCGTGCTGAATACTGAATTTTCGCTACTTTTGTGATTTACAATCTGAGCTCGGTTGAAAAAATTATCGAAACCCTAAATCATGAATAAGTGTGTAATCGATATTTCCGTATCATAATGGTTTTGCACGGAAAACGTAAATTTAATTTTCGCCGCTCATTAAAAATTCTAACACCTTGTAAATAAGCTCGCTGAACAGTCATACAAAGTGAGGTTAGATCAGGTGCTTGCAGTACCCTATGTTTGCTGTGATTCCTATGCTGATTGGACCCTTTCAAATCGAACGCCAGAAGTGTTAACTCGCTACACGGAACCGTCAAACTACTCAAAGCTGAGTTCTTTTGACGCAATTCCATAGTTCGGCCCAATAAGCCAAAATTTGAGTAAATCGATTAAACTCACGCTAGGTAGGTTGCCTTTACCCCCCAGCTAAAAAAAAATACTCAAGAGTAGGTAAATTCATAGTAGGTAAAAAGGCCCTCCTCATTCAACTCAATTTTGAGTAAACCGACATTTACCCAAAATTGGCTTATTGGGGTCAAGGACTCCCTTTGGGTAGATGCATCTCTGTTTGCTTTTGACAACATCGGTGAGCCAGAGAGGGAAAACAACCTAATTGTGGGTAACGAGTTTATTCGGTATACTCAAGTTTGAGTTAAATTGACCCAAATACTAGGTAGTTTGGATTTTCCGTGTAGGTCTAAAATTATTTTTTTTTTTCAGAGCCGCTGAATCGTTTACACCAATAATAACAAAGTTGCATTATTAACAGAATGGAAGTAATGAGCCATTTTACGAGACGTTTTGGATCAGCTGATCTCTCATTTCATGAATGAAAATTTGACAGGAGGTTGCGCCCAAGCCCGTAAGTGTTAATATCAATATCAACACTGTTGTCGTTTAGACTATTATTCAATTTCATAAAATAAATAAATAGTCGAGCACAAAACAAATTGGATCACCGATATATATGTTTGTTATCGAAAATAGTAGATATCACATTCGCCTTCTCATAATAAGCCTGGTACTTTGCCAAAAATACTCCAATGCACAGTTGTTGCAGGTGACTGTCAAGGGGGGGGGGGGGGAAAGAAAGCCCTCGAACAGTCCCGGAAAGCTCAAAGGGAAATGCGCTCACAAAACTGAATAATGCCCAACGCTAAACGTACATTTTTGCTTACATTTATTCAAAGCACTTGGTCCTCTACTCTGGCCCTAAGCTATATCCTCTCCCTACTTTCTTTCTTAAATCTAGTAATATTCTTCTTACTCGCGATTACGCTGGGTGCACCCAGCTTACCGTCGCCACGCTGCCACTGCTAATCCTCCGCTTTATCCTCTTGCGCAGTTTTTTGTCGTTTCCCACGACAGACGACTCCCCTAAATGTGATTGTGGGCTCTGCTCCACAGCGTCGTCGCGGAGTCGGACCGCCTGGCAATTGGGGACGCCTCCCACGATCGGTAAACTTCCGGGCCGGATGCTCACCGCAGTCAGGGCAAGAGGGCGCGACGAATGTGGTCGCGATGCTCGTCATGGTTTCGAACAGCTGAGGAGTGCGGAATGCGCTTCGTTCGGGAATCTCCAATCGTACTATCGCTTGCTCACCAGTACGCCGTGGCACGGCGTTCGAACCACTGCCCTGGTCGTCGTGTCTCCGCAAGATGTGCCGGATTTGGCCTCGCCGGAAGGGCGCTCGCCCGTCGGTTTCCGAGCTTTGGTTCCTGTGCGACTCCCTCTCTCGTCTCCCGCAACTTGGTTTGTTCGCGTGCTTGCTCCCGATTGTCCGTCGCCAGTCGAAGTTTCCAGACCGTGGGCGAGCCACTAAAGACTTGCCTTACCGGTCAGGCTAAGGCCGGGGTGGCCTCTGCTGTACATAGTAGCCGCCTCCATTCCACTCGGTCCATGGCTGTTTGTCTCCATTTCCGCACTCTGCGTAGGGTCCGCATATCGTCCTCCACTTGGTCGACCCACCTAGCTCGCTGCGCTTCACGTCTTCTTGTACCGGTCGGATGAATCTCGAGAACCATTTTAGTCGGGTTGCTATCCGACATCCTGATGACGTGACCCGCCCACCGTAGCCTCCCGATTTTCGCGGTATGGACGATGGTTGGTTCTCCCAGCAGCTGATGCAGCTCGTGGTTCATTCGCCTTCTCCAAGTCCCGTCTTCCATCTGCACTCCGCCGTAGATTGTACGCAACACCTTCCGTTCGAAAACTCCAAGGGCACGTTCGTGTTACGGCGAACTTTATTCGATCGTAGAGTTCTGCGGAGTCCAAAGTAGCGTGTCGGTCACCTGTGAGCCCAAGTACACGAATTCTTCAACCGCCTCGATTTCATCACCGTCGATATGAATTCGGGGTGGCGGGTGCGGTGATTCCTCCCTGGAGCCCTTTGCCATCATGTTCTTTGTCTTCAACACATTGATGACTAATCCGATTCGCCTGGCTTCACTCTTCAGTCGGATGTACGTTTCCGCCATCGTCTCAAATTTACGAACAATAATATCAATATCATCGGCGAAACCAAGCAGCTGAACGGGCTTCGTAGAAATCGTCCCACTCGTGTTTATCCCCGCTCTTCTTATTACACCCTCCAAAGCAATGTTGAACAGCAAGCACGAAAGACCATCACCTTGCCGTAACCCCCTGCGAGATTCGAAGGGAGCCACTAAAGAGAAGATAATAAATAAAAAAAGGCCTTGCGAGGGACCACTGGCATTAGCACACGACTCCAACATGAATCCTTGTTCCTGCTTACTTCCGAAGGAAAACCTCTTTTCTCGGCGTGTGCACTGCCGGTCTGGTGAATCCTCAGGCTGGCTGGTCTGCAAAGTAGACGGATTTCGCTTCCGATGATCGTCTCGGTTGTCTCACTGCACGAAGCTCTGGAGGTGTGAAGGGAAAACCCTTTTTAGGTTAGAACGCACGCGCATATACGATTATACTTTGCCACCTTCCGCGTGGTACCACGTAGCGCCCAACGGCAGAAATACTCCGAATCCGTGAGTCACCTTCGATGCCGCTTGGTGCGCACCGAGAGATACCGATCCCGCAATTTCCGGTTGATTCTGGCTGTCGACACGCGCTGCAACGCGGGATGCAAATCGAGATTAGCTTCACCAGAATGGTTTGTCATTCATACTTCTTACCTATCACGGTTGCTGCAATTTTTGACTGCACCGGTAGCACCGTGTGTCAGATGGTATCCGGGAGCTCTGGACTCACTTATTGCACTTTTGCTCGGATTTCGTGCCGGTAAATTGCAACGAGAAATTTACACCGGCTACATGTGCGACCTGCACCACTCGTCCGATTTTTCTTTCTGTTCGGCTGTACGATCGGAAGTGCGTGCCTTTTATTGTGATGACAGTTGTCAGCGATGACTAATGACAACGTCGCCGTCGCTATAGTCTTTTTCGTCGATGTGCAGCATCGGATTCGGAAAGCGGTTTATGTTCGAAAACGCCGACACGGAGAGAATTTTGTTGACATGCGTGATGACTTTTGCGTTTGGAATTTTGTGTGAGTAATGATTTTGTTTATTTCTCATTTCTTAGGGCTACCACTAAACTGCACAGACTCAATCGTAACACAACTCTACCGTAGCGGAAGAATTTTTCAAAAATCGGTGATCAAACGATTTATGAAAAATTCACAAAATCTTCACTCCTCCTTCTAGGATGATGGTCAGAGACAAGTCGGTCAACCTAACTCTTGAGCAGACCTCAAGTAACATTGTGTACTCAGCTAAACCAAACTCATACGCAAGCCTCGGCTGCTTGCCAAATCCTCTCTATCCTCCAAACTGCATAATCTTAATGCTAGGCTAAACTTCACGCCAGCTGCGCCTGGCAAAATCTTCGACCTCTCAAATCGTCTCTGACCAAAGTCCATGTCCAACTTCCACGAATCCTACGGCAAAACTTTCAAATCGGATTCTAGCCTATGGTATCTGCTAAAATAGGCTTAATTGCACACTAAGCATTAAGAAGCTTTATGTATCGGCTATATCTTCGGACAAAATTGGTTTGTGCATATTTTCTGAGAAAAGAAACATTTACTAATCTAAATCGTCATGAGCCCGAGAAATAGGGTTTTACCGCGCCCCTGGTCGCGTTACTTTTGGGATGAAGATTTCATGACGACCCCCAGATCTTTAACCCTTGGCCACGCATTCACGGAATTGACGGGAAACACTTTGGGTTTGTGTGCACCATCCAGTCGTGGATGTGCTTGGATTGCCGAGATCGTATTTTGTTTCTTCGTAGTGGTGCCACTCATAGCTCTGTGTAGTGAGGATGGTCGAATTCTTGATGGTGGGCTCGATTTGTCTCGATCGGCAACCGGCATGACCACTTGGTATTTCGGTGCGAGGGTTTCTCGGGGTGTTGCGCTTCACTCGGTGTCCTGTTTGTATGGTATCTGGAGCCTCCCTACTCAACGATGGTTTTCAGGGTCCCAGTCTCCCTCGCCTGCTGTAGGCTGTATGCTGCGCTCTTCGTAGTGGTATTTGGAGCCTCCCTACTCACTGCTGTTTTCAGGGTCCCAATCTCCCGCGCCCTTCGTGGGCTGCCTGCTACTTCTTCCTGCTCTGCCAATGCTCTCCAGCTGCTGTTTCACTGCGCCTGATAGTGGCCGTAAGCTTCAACTCCGCGTCGAACCGATGTTTGGTCGTCGAACTCCGGGTCTCCACTCCTCCTATCAGAGAATACATCTGGTGCACTGCAGAGGTACCTGCGTCCCATTTCCAGAATCACAGGGTACCATTTCTCTCGCTTGGCGAACGGCTTACGGTACACCTCCTGGCGCGATGGAAGTGTGTTGGTACCGCGTGTTGATCGTCTGTTGTAGGTGATGGTTTGCTGCATTTCTAGTAGTGGTATTTGGAGCCTCCCTACTCACTGTTGTTTTCAGGGTCCCAATCTCCCTCGCCCGCGTAGGCTGGTGCTTGCTGCGCTCTGTGTTCTGGTATTTGGAGCCTCCCTACCCACTGCTTTTTTCAGGGTTCCAATTTCCCTCGCCCGCTGTAGGCTGATGCTTGCTGCGCTCTGTGTTCTGGTATTTGGAGCCTCCCTACTCACTGCTATTTTCAGGGTTCCAATCTCCCTTGCCCGCTGTAGGCTAATGATCGCTGTTATCTTTGTCCTGGTATTTGGAGCCTCCTTACTCGCATTGCTTTCAGGGTTCCAATTTCCCGCGCCCGCTGTAGGCTTCTTGGTACATCCTCCTGCTCTCCCAAAGCTCTCCAGTTGCTGTCTCCCTGCGCCTGATAGTGGCCGTAAGCTTCGACTCCGCGCCGAACCGATGTTTGGTCGTCGATCTCCGGGTCTCCACTCCTCCTATCAGATAATACATCTGGTGCCTTGAAGAGAAACCTGCGTTCTGCTTCCAGAATCACAGGGTGCCATTTCTCCCGCTTGGCGAAGGGCTCACGGTACACCTCCTGGCGTGATGGAAGTGTTTGGGTACCGCCTGTTGATTCTCCATTTGCTCGGCCTTCTGACGGATCGGGTGATGGAATCGCAAATCGTTCATTGTTCCTGGCGAAGATCATAGTCTACAACAAAGCTGGCTGATTTGTCGAGGTGGAGTCGTAAAGAAGTTATTGCTCATCACACCTGACTTTCTACCATTTTCCCGTTTGTTATGTGTTTTTGGAGCGTGGTACTCATGGTTGACAGGCATTGCCTGCGGACATAGCTTTAACATTGTGGAACCTCGTACGGCTCTCGTGATTAAATCTCCCAGAGATTGGTGTTTCTGCTAGCTTGACTGCTTCGTGGTTGGCAGGCACCGCCTGTGTACATAGCTTGAACAGCCCAGGATCTCGCTGCTAGGAACGACGATTCCCGTAGATATAGTCGTCAAATCGGTGTAACGGAGGTGCAGAATCCGGTTGGAACTTCTCTGCCCTCCTGTTCGCTGTAATGATGCCCAATAGTGGTGTTTTCTTCAGCGTTTGCTTCTTCGTTGACAGGCATCGCCTGTTTGCATAGCTTGCACATTTTTGTTTAGTCCGCCTTGATGTCCTTCGCGTGGAACCTTCCCTTCTTGCCGCTCAGAACATCCTCTAGCACGTATAGGTTCGTCCCGATGATCTCCTTGACGATTGCCGGAACGAATTTCGGCTCGAGTTTGCTGTTGATTTGGTCCGCCTTCGAGGAGAGTACGAACGATCGCCGCCAAACCAGGTCTCCGACTCTGAACGCTACTGATCTTGTGTGAAGGTTGTATCGCTGCTTCGCCCGCTGGTGGCTGTTCTTAATCCGCTCGATGATAAGCTTTTGGATTCGACGAATTGCAGAGAGTCGCAGGTCCTGCGCTATCTTCGGGTCTTCTGGCGTGTTGAGTTCCTGCTGCGTGTACAGATCCGTGTGCAACAACAGGTTCCGTCCGAAGTTGGCTTCGTGTGGACTGACGCCCGTCGCCTCGTGCCGAGCAGCGTTTATAGCCGCCGTGATCGCTGGTAACTTCTCGTCTCACTCGCGATGATCGCCGTCCAACAGTGCTCGGATGCAGGTTACTACGACGCGGTTGACATGTTCGGCGTTGTTGACCTGCGGGCAGTAGAACGCTGTCTTCATGTGGCCGATCTTGTGTTTCGCTAGCCAGGATTTGAAGACCATCGATTCGAACTACTTTCCGTTATCGGACAGTATCAGCCGCAGCCGAGAAAACTTCAGACTAACTTCCTCTTCCATGAACTCCACCATCTTCTGCGAATCCGCTGTACGCATCGGCTTGACGACCACATACTTGCTGACCCAGTCTACTACTACCAACAAAACCGAGTTTCCTCGTTTGGAACGAGTGAGCGGACCGACGAAATCTACTGATATCATTTCCCAAGGAGTCTTCGCCGGCTTCGGATTTCCCATCTGCGGCATCATCTTCGATCCCGGTGCTTTGCACGCTTTGCAGGTTGCACAGTTTCGGACGTAGTCGTGAATCTCCTGCTGCATCTGTGGCCAGTAATAATGGGCTTGTAGCTTGTGCCAGGTTTTGTAGAAACCAAGATGCGCTGCTGCCGGTTCGTCGTGGTATTTGCGGATCAGTTGGAATCGCTCTTCTTTCGGAACGACTTGCTTCCACTTGTGGTAAACCGCTCCAACTTCATCCTTGCAGCGGCAGTTCTTGAACAGGGTGTCGTTCGCTATGCGGAAGTCCGGGAACTTGTCTCTTTCGCTCTTCACTCTGTCCACCAGCTTTCTGTACCACGGATCCTGAACTTGGTCTACCGTGCAGACTGCTTCAGCTACTGTTCTCGAGAGCGCATCTGGAACAACGTTGATCGAACCCTTTCTATAGCGGATCTCGAAGTCGAACGCGTTAAGCCGCAACAGTCACCGGCTTATCAAAGCCGTCGGGTTCTTCATCGACTTCAGGTAGCTGAGTGCTGCATGGTCACAGTGACGTGGGCTTAATTCAAGAGCCCTGGGTAAATAATGGAAGGGTAATGGGTTGCTCTTCGCAGAATTGTAGGATTTTGTACGACGAAAGTCAGTCTAATCCAAGAACAGCCATTTTAGTAAGTAGGAGAACAAAATTTGTCCCAATTACTGAGTTTATTACTAGAGACATTGTTGCGATTAAAATGGAGGTCCCAACAATCCAGGGAAAAACTGAGGTATGCATTGCTTCTGCATATTTTCCGGGAGACGTTGATGATGTGCCTCCATCTGTGGTCGTAAGTTTCGTTAATTATTGCAAAAAAATAAACGCCCAATTTGTAATAGGGTGCGATGCAAATGCCCACCATACCATATGGAGCAGTACAGATATTAATAAAAGAGGTGAGGATCTCCTGAATTACATTTCGTCTAATAACATAGACATTTGCAATAAAGGGAATTCTCCAACTTTTGTTAATGCTATTCGACAGGAAGTTTTAGATCTTACGCTTTGTAGCTATCTGCTATCAGATAAGATCGCGAACTGGCATGTTTCTGATGAGGAATCATTGTCAGATCACAAACATATCAGGTTCGATTATAAAGCCGGATCAAATTTAATTGAAAGCTATAGAAACCCAAAGAAAACTAATTGGGACCTCTACAGCTTTTATTTAATGAATGGAAATTCATATAAGGGTGAGCAGATCTTGTCTGTTTCACAGTTGGAAAATGCCTCTGATGAGATTATTGATAAAATGATTTCATCATATCATGCTAGTTGCCCAATCCGACAGAGGTCATCCAACAGGGATGTCCCTTGGTGGAATGATAAGCTGGCAGATCTGAGGAAGAAATCAAGACGGTTGTTCAATAGAGCAAAAGTTACATCTGATTGGGTTCAGTATAAACAAGCCCTTACAGAATACAACAGAGAATTGAGACTAGCCAAACGCAAGGACTGGAGACGGGTATGTGAAGACATCAATAACGCTCCTACGGCTGCAAGGCTTCATAAAGTCCTTTCGAAAGACCATTCAAATGGTCTTGGAAGTCTTAAAAAGGAAGATGGCAGTTTTACTGTTGATTCTTCTGAAACATTGGAAGTAATGATGAGAACTCACTTCCCAGGATCGATTCCTTATTCGGATGAAGAACAGGACTCGGATAAGGCAAGACATGCGTGGTCGACCAATGCCTATCAAAAAGCTTGTGAAATCTTCACACCGTCGAGGGTCGAATGGGCATTGAGTTCTTTTCAACCTTTCAAATCTGCCGGGAAAGATGGAATTTTCCCAGCTTTACTTCAACATGGAAAAGAGGCGATTTGTCCGCTCTTAACCGAAATATTCAGAGCCAGTATTACTTTAGCTTACATACCTAAGGCATGGCGGAAGGTTCGTGTTGTTTTTATCCCAAAAGCTGGCAAGCGGGACAAAACAACTCCAAAAGCCTTCAGACCCATAAGCCTTTCTTGTGTTCTGTTAAAGACCATGGAGAAAATAGTGGATGACTTTGTCAAGTCTACCAGCTTAGTAGAAATGCCTCTAAGCAAGTTTCAATTTGCTTATCAAACAGGCAAATCTACTATAACAGCGCTACAGTCGCTAGTCGGCAAAATTGAGAAATCGTTTCAAGCCAAGGAAATAGCCGTGGTTGCTTTTCTCGACATTGAAGGAGCATTCGATAACGCATCCTACAGCTCAATGCGTTCTGCAATGGAAGCAAGGGGCTTGGATAAATGCATTATTGAATGGATAATATCGATGCTTAGAGATCGAGAGATCTCTTCCGTTCTTGGAGGTGCGCAACTATCAGTAAGATCTGTGAAGGGCTGTCCTCAAGGAGGAGTACTATCGCCCTTACTGTGGTCTTTGGTAGTGGACGAACTCCTTAAAAAACTCATCAATCAAGGCTTTGAGGTTATTGGATACGCAGATGATGTAGCTATTCTGATACGTGGAAAATATGACGACACGATATCTAGCCGGCTACAATCTGCGTTGAATGTTACCATCAAATGGTGCCGAGAGGAGGGATTAAACGTAAACCCTTCAAAAACTGTAATTGTACCTTTTACTAGAAGGTTAAAAATAAATCTTACTGAACCTTCTTTAGATGGAGTTCAAATTCAGTTCTCAGCAGAAGTTAAACATCTTGGGGTAACTTTGGACAAAAGACTGAATTGGAATTCTCATTTAAACAATGTTTTAACCAAGGGTACCAATGCCCTTTGGGTTTGCAGCAAAGCCTTAGGAAAAACCTGGGGTCTTAGACCTAACATGATTCACTGGATCTATGCTGCAATAGTCCGGCCTAAGATTACTTATGCTTCACTTGTTTGGTGGCCCAAAACAAATGAGGTAACCTGTCAAAAGAAGCTAAGTAAGTTACAAAGACTTGCATGTATATCTATGACAGGAGCAATGAAAAGCACTCCATCAGTTGCTTTGGATGCCCTTCTTAATTTACTGCCATTGCATCAATTTGTTAAACTACAAGCGGCAAAAAGTGCCCTGCAGTTTATACGTTACAATAAAGTCCTAGACGGGGATCTTGCTGGACATTTGAGGATCATCAAAGACTTCAAATTAAACATGGACATAAAAACAGTAGAAGATTGGATGATAACGAAGACCAACTATGATGTTCCCTTCAAAGTGGTGAAACCATGTCGCTATGTTTGGGATGCTGGTGGGCCAAGTTTACGTCCAGGTTCTATTGTATTTTATACTGATGGGTCCAAGATGGGAGAAAATACTGGAGCTGGTGTTTTTGGCCCCGGTATCAGTAAGGCTATACCAATGGGATGCAGTCCCACTGTATTTCAAGCGGAAGTTCAAGCCATTCTAGAGTGTGCCAACATTTGTCTGAAAAGAAATTATAGGTTTGCCAAGATCTGTATTTTTTCGGACAGTCAGGCGGCTCTAAATGCGCTAAAAGCTTTCACGTGTCAATCAAAGCTAGTGTGGGAATGCATTATTTCTCTGAAGCAATTGGCCAGTAGGAACGAGGTAACTTTATACTGGGTGCCCGGTCATTGTGGAATTCTGGGAAATGAAAACGCCGACAATTTAGCTAGACAGGGTGCGGCATCAAGCTTTGTAGGCCCTGAACCTTTCTGTGGAGTTCCTGAGTGTGCTCTTCGGATGAAACTAAAAACTTGGGAAATGTCCACGGTGGAATCTAATTGGAATGCCACGGATACATCCAAGCAAGCAAAAAGGTTCATAAAACCCAGTGCAGAAAAAGCCAGGTCCATATTGAATCTAAACAAAAGAGATCTCAGGGTAATTACTGGTCTGATGACTGGCCACTGCCCGAGTAAATATCATCTAAGTAAGATTGGAAAAATCCAATCCTCCGAGTGTCGTTTCTGTCAAACGGAAAACGAAACTGCCGAGCATTTACTCTGCAACTGCGGAGTGCTGTACCATCACAGATTGGCGATATTTGGTAAAGGGTTTCTAGAGCCCTTGGAAATTTGGAGAAGTAATCCCAACAGGGTAGTAAACTTTATAAAACGAGTTGTGCCTAGTTGGGATCAGGTGTTACATCAACCATTGTCCATCACAGCTCAATTGTGACAGGATACTTGACTAGCACCAAATTAAATATGGGTCATACCACAATATTCCTAAATAATGGACGCTGTGGTTAAAAGGCTCTACAGATGAGGGGAATGGTCACAGTGGACAATGAATCGGATTCCTTCCACGTAGCCTCTAAACTTCTCGATCGCTCGGATCACTGTGAGGCACTCCCGCTCCGTGACCGAGTACTTCCTCTCCGACGCTGACAACTTTTGCGAGAAGTAGCCGATTGCTGTGTTGCTAGCATCGCACGCAATTGCGAACGGTTTGTTGTAGTCTGGCATCGCTAGCACCGGTGCCGAAACCAGAGCTGCTTTTAGCTTGAGGAACGCTTCTTCAGCTATCGGATTCCAACGGAACTTGGTCTTGCCTGACGTCAAGTTTGTTGGCGGAGCTGCTAGCTGCGAGAAACCGGCGATGAAGCGTTGGTACCAGTTGCAAACACCGAGAAATCGCTGCACTTCTTTGCGCGTTGTTGGAGTCGGGAACTGTACGATCGCTTGGATCTTCTCGTCGTCTACACGCCAACCTTGCTCGTCGATTACGTAGCCTAGGTACTTCATACTCTTCCGGCAGAACTTGGACTTCTCCGATGAAATCGTGAGATTTGCTTGGCGTAGCCGGCGGGCTACTTCTTCGAGCAGAGCGATATGCTCTTCAAATGTCGCGGAGCAGATGATAATATCGTCCAGGTAATGGAATACCAGCGGCTCCAAATCGGCGAAGAGGTGGGTCATTAGTCGCGCTAGAGCTTGGCTAGCCGTGCACAGCCCGAAAGGTATCACCTTGAATTGGAAGTGGCCTCTGGATGGAACGGTGAAGGCTGTCAGTGGTCTCGAATCCGGATGGAGTTCGAAGGCATCCTTGAGATCGATCGAAGAGATGTATTTGCTGCTTCGGAGGTTGTTGGTGATCGCTGCTATATGGGGAATCGGATATCCCTCGTTCACCATGACGGAGTTTAGGTGACGCGCGTCCAAGCAGACGCGATACTGCCCAGTCTTCTTCTTGACGGCAACCAATGGATTATTCCATGGCGAGAACTGTGCCTCCTCGATAACGTCCAGTGCTATCATCCGGTCGATCTCCTTGCTGACCTCCTGTAGAACATACGGCGACATAGGGTAATGCCGTTGTTTGCGGGGCGGTGCATTCCCCACATCGATTCGATGCTCGTACAGCTTCGTGCGTCCTAGTCTTCCCTCTACCGCTTTCGGAAACCTCTGGATCGCCTGCTCTACGCGCCGTTGTTGTTCGGGGCTGAGCTGCTTCATCTCCTGTTCTTCGCTGATCTGGTCTTGCTGCTTCGCTTCGAGTGTGCAACACAAAGCTTTGATGCCAAACTTTTCCCAGAAGTTCATTCCTAGGATGACGCAGTCTAGAATCGAAGGCACCAACAGCACTGGAAGAACTTCATTGCGGTTGTTGTACACTATTGGGAGATAAACGAAATGCGAGATGTTGTGACTTGTGCCGTCCGCCGTTTTTATTCCGCCGCTGACGGTTCCTTTCTGCACACCGCATTCTTCCGCCAGCTCGACTCCTTTTCTTCCTAGTAGAGTAGTTAGCTCCGCTATCCAGCAAAGCTGTTAACTCCTTTCCCAGCACTGATATGACGGAGTGCGGTCGATTGTCACTTCCGGGGTTGATAATGATCGAGTTGAGGTTTTGAAATTCAGGGATATCAGAGGGGTCTCCGAGATTTTGCGGAGAGCTGCTCCCCTCTACTGCGGGTTCTCCGCTTGGTATTTTAATGCGTCCGTGCGGCACGTGAAACAACTGCGTAATGAGTATCCCTTCCGTCCACATCGGTAGCAGAAAAGAATGGCTTGCGGTTTCGGAGCGGTTTCGGACAGTCCATGAATCTGTGGCCCTCTTCGTCACAGCTCCAGCAGAGCATTGCTGGTCGTTGGTCATTTGGAGCTTCTTCCTGTTGTACCTGGCGATCTTCCCGTTGCCTGGCTGGCTCTGGCAGCAGACGTTGGCTTATTCGGTTATTGTCTCTCTGATCCGAGCCTGGTATCCATTGGCGTGCTTGCCAGCCCTGTGCTCATTGCGGCTGTTCTTGCTGCTGTTGTGGTGGCCGAGTCTGGAACGATGCGGCTTGTGGCCGCTACTGCTGTGCCGGATCTTGCGCTTCTCTTGTGTACTGTCGCGCTGCTCGCAGAACATCAGCTTCTGTTCGGTTGTACCTGTCCGTCGACCTGGACTGCTTCTCGTCGCGTGCGGCAAAGATTGGCCTCGCAGATTTCCGCTTCATCTTCAGCGCGTTGACTTGCTCAACCAGTTCGTCGATTGTGTGCTGCCAATCGTCTTCTGGTCCTTCCTCTACCGCTTCGTGCTCATAAGCGCCTTCTGCTTCCACGGCGTGAACCCTGTTGAACCGCTGTGGCTGTTGGTGATGCTGAACCGGTGGTGGTCTGCTGGTTACTACTGGCGTTGCGAAGTTCGGTTCCAGAAGCGCGCTGTGCGAAATCGGAATCCTGCGTTGTCTGTTCAGAAGCATTTTGGTCTCGTCATATCCGGTGCAGACTTCCACCATTTCTTCCAATGAACGAGACCTCGCTGCTGTAACGATGGCTGCGTAGTTCTCGTTCATGTTCTTCTTCACCAGGAAGAACTTCTCATCGTCTGGTATAGGTGGATCGACGAAGCGAAAAAGCGCTGAAATGTCGCGATAGAATTTCGCGAAGGATTCCTCCCTTCCTTGGAATCAGAAGCTAGCTTCCAATCGGAGAATTTGGGAATATCCGCTGGGCAGAAATTCTCTTCGAATCTCCCGCTTAAACTGGTCCCAAGTCCGCAGCAGGTTTTGCGACGTTGCTCGTGAGTACCAGTCGATTGCGTCCTCCTGGAGTAGATGCCTGATCGAACTCAGGAGTGTAGCGTCGCTCATGCCTTCCGACCTCGCGAATGTCTCCACGCGATCTAGGAACACGTTGAGTGATGTAGTGTCCTTCTCGCCGCGAAATTTGGAAGGCCAGTTGTGCACCACCTTCTGTATTCGGTGATCGTCCGCTCGTTCCGGTGCTGGTCGATCTCGTCGGATTAGCCGCTCCAGGTCGTCTCGCATTCTGTAGTACTCCTCACGCATGTGTTGTTCTCTCTCCTGCATCTCCCTGATTCTTGCTTGTAATTCGCGATTGTTGTTCCCTGGTCGACGGGTTCCATGTTTCCCGCTTTCGAGGCAGGTAGGGAGGGGGAGGTGAGCTGTTTCGGTGCCTCGTATCTGCTGGCTCTGCTTCTTCGCTGTCTCGCGTTTGGAACGAACTCGAAAACAACAATCCTCTGCCTTGCCCACCCGAGAATGACGTCACGAGCGATGGCTGCCCTACTGGTGGTGGTGTAGTGTCTGGTCTCGAAGTGCTTTCCACTGGCATCGTGGTTTCTCCTCCGACTGCTCCTTCATCTGCGCCGTTGTTTCTTCTTATGGCTTCAGTCGAAGTTGCTTGAGTCACAACACTCTCACTTCGCGGTACACTATTCACTACACTTGTTCCGTTCACCTTGTTTAGAAGCATGTCGACATGCACCGTTAGCGTTGCATGCGTATTCCGCGATTCACTTGGCGGACGAATCAACTGTAGACGGTCGCGGTAATGATGAAGACGTGTCCGAATTTTATTTAAGGTTACACTGTCAGCTGTACGAATGGCTGCTTCGCAGCTGATGTGAAGCTGATGAATTTGCGCTTCGCAATGTTCTAAATTGGACTGAGGACTCATGACGTGTTCTGAGCTAGTGGGCTTGTTGTCTTTCAAGCTCTCTTCTTGGACAAGAGCCTCCAGGCGAAGAACTTTTCCTCTATGGGTAGTCGGACCTAAGTTGACTACGTGGCGCAAGGCCACAACGTAGTCAACGTGGTCACCTCTTCGTCAGCCAAATGGGTAAAGCCCATTTTACTTTCGAATTTTATGCGTAAGGGCTAAAATTTTAATGATTATCAAGGCCGGATAATCAAATGCACAAAAACCAAATCATATACCAGAAAAATCGCTAAACGGTAGTTTCTAACTTCGTGAATTTTCAGCTGGGCGCCAGTGTTGCAGGTGACTGTCGAGGGGGGAAAAAAAGCCCTCGAACAGTCCCGGAAAGCTAAAAGGGAAATGCGCTCACAAAACTGAATAATACCCAACGCTAAACGTACATTTTTGCTTACATTTATTCAAAGCACTTGGTCCTCTACTCTGGCTCTAAGCTATATCCTCTCCCTACTTTCTTTCTTAAATCTAGTAATTTTCTTCTTACTCACGATTACGCTGGGTGCACCCAGCTTACCGTCGCCACGCTGCCACTGCTAATCCTCCGCTTCACCCTCTCGCGCAGTTTTTTGTCGTTTCCCACGACAGACGACTCTCCCCTAAATGCGGTTGTGGGCTCTGCTCCACACCGTCGTCGCGGAGTCGGACCGCCTGGCAATTGGGGACGCCTCCCACGATCGGTAGACTTCCGGGCCGGATGCTCACCGCAGTCAGGGCAAGAGGGCGCGACGAATGTGGTCGCGATGCTCGTCACGGTTTCGAGCCGCTGGGGAACGCGGAATGCGCTTCGTTCGGGAATCTCCAATCGTACTATCGCTTGCTCACCAGTACGCCGTGGCACGGCGTTCGAACCACTGCCCTGGTCGTCGTGTCTCCGCAAGATGTGCCGGATTTGGCCTCGCCGGAAGGGCGCTCGCCCGTCAGTTTCCGAGCTTTGGTTCCTGTGCGACTCCCTCTCTTGTCTCCCGCAACTTGGTTTGTTCGCGTGCCTGCTCCCGATTGTCCGTCGCCAGTTGAAGTTTCCAGACCATGGGCGAGCCATTAAAGAGAAGATGATAAATAAAAATAGGCCCTGCGAGGGACCACTGGCATTAGCACACGATTCCAACATGAATGCTTGTTCCTGCTTACTTCCGAAGGAAAGCCTCTTTTCTCAGCCTCAGGCTGGCTAGTCTGCAAAGTGGACGGATTTAGCTTCCGATGATCGTCTCGGTTGTCTCACTGCATGAAGCTCTGGAGGTGTGAAGGGAAAACCCTTTTTAGGTTAGAACACACGGGCATATACGATTCTACTTTGCTCACCTTCCGCGTGGTACCTCGTAGCGCCCAACGGCAGAAATACTCCGACTCCGTGAGTCACCTTTGTTGCCGCCACGGTTGCCGCTTGGTGCGCACCGAGAGATACCGATCCCGCAATTTCCGGTTGATTCTGGCTGTCGACACGTGCTGCAACGCGGGATGCAAATCGAGATTAGCTTCACCAGAATGGTTTGTCATTCATGCTTCTTACCTATCACGGTTGCTGCAATTTTTGACTGCACCGGTAGCACCGTGTGTCAGATGGTATCCGGGAGCTCTGGACTCACTTATTGCACTTTTGCTCGGATTTCGTGCCGGTAAATTGCAACGAGAAATTTACACCGGCTACATGTGCGACCTGCACCACTCGTCCAATTTTTCTTTCTGTTCGGCTGTACGATCGGAAGTGCTTGCCACTCGCTGTGATGACAGTTGTCAGCGATGACTGATGATAACGTAGCCGTCGCTATAGTCTTTTTCGTCGATGTGCAGCATCGGATTCGGAAAGCGGTTTATGTTCGAAAACGCCCACACGGAGAGAATTTTGTTGGCATGCGTGACGACTTTTGCGTTTGGAATTTTGTGTGAGTAACAGTGAATCAAAATTCAACCATCGCGCAACAATAATGACAATGTCACAACCTGTATTTGTTGCGACAAAACAACCCATGCGGCAGAGGTTTGTCCCAACTTGAAAATAATGGGATTAACATCGCACACCACGAGTTTAGAGATTTTTTAGCCTTGCATTGCGATTTTTGAACGGTAACTTCGAGTCGGTAAACACTGCAACTCTGCACACCAAATTTTTTTCGCTGAAAATCAGCAAAATTTTGCTGAATTTTGCCGAGCTGAAATTTCAGCAATCCGTTCAGCAATAAAAATTGCTGAAATTTTCAGCAATTTCGGCTGTCATCGTAAATGTCAAAAGTTTACTGGAAAAATCAGCAAATTCTTGAGGATTGCTGAAAATTTAGTTAACTCGTCCGGCGTGAGATTTGCCAGCTTATTGCTGATGGATTTCAGCAAATTGATGCGAAATTAAAAAATCCACTGTTTATCTGAAACCAACAGGCTAAAAAGGTAAACACTTGTTTGGTTTTCAGAGTTTTATTCAAAATTAATAAAAAGTTTATAAAAGTTGGATTGATTGTTGCTTCAAAACCATCTCGGGAACAATGTTGGATCCACCAATAACTTGCATGCGAAGAAATTATGGACATTGTTTACCATCTAAAACAAATAATTTCCGGAATTAACAAAACTGTTATGTATTTAAACGATGATACATACCTGTTAAAAGGTGTAACATTGCATGATGATTTATTTAAACAGTTTTTACGCACGTTTCCATTGAAAAAACTTCTCAAATAATAGTAAAACAGGATTTTGGTTGCCGCGACAACACGCGATGTACACAAAGTCATTTTTTTTATTTTGACAAGTGGCCAGCCGAGGTGGCGAGCGGTCGGATTTTTTGCTGAAATTTCAGAAATTCAGTCGACTTAGCTGATTTTCAGCAAACACATTCGGTTCACTGGCTTTTTCAGTAAAGTATGTGTTTGCTGAATGTGCTTCAGCAAAGCATTTTGCTGAAACCTTCAAACGGTTTTTGGTGTGTAGGGCTACCACTAAACTGCACAGACTCAATCGTAACACGGTGACTTCATCGAGAAATCGCTCTCTTTCTCTCCTATGTGAAATTAGAAAACAACAGGATCAACACCTGTCAAATTTGACAGGTACTGGTCCTGTTGTTTTCAACAGGAAAGATCTATGAAAGATGGAAAGAGATAGATTTTCGCCGTGAGGTGTTCTATAAATGTATACACGAAATTACTATAATTAGCCTCTGTATGCTGTGAGATTTTGACTTTTACTGCGAGCACTGTGTACAAAATTCCTGTGAGAGTGAGCAGGACAGCACCAAAATAGACCACCTCACGGCGAAATTCTACCTCTTTCGCTCTTTCAGAGAGTTTGAAAACAACAGGACCAGTACCTGTCAAATTTGATAGGTGTTTTTCTAATTTCCCGTAGGAGAGAAAGAGAACAATTTCTTGATGACGTCACCGTGCAATGGAGTATAGAGCTCGCAGTAAAAATCGAAGAACAAAAGAGTTTTGCCAGCATAGGCTAATTTATGCATCCCGGTCAACCATTTCACAAACTTCGTTAAAGTTCTTTACCAAAATATAAAGATTAACGTCGACTATTCTTTACTGATTATTACGTTACATAATATTATATTATATTATATATTATATTATATTATATATTATATTCAAACAACTTTATCGATCGATAACCAAACATGAAAAATGTCCTTTATCGGTCATAAGATAAAAGCCTCTACCGAAACGTAACTTAATTTCGTTATTTTCCATGCTGTCGCTGGAACTTTGATTTTCTTCATGCATATTTGTCGGAATATATTCAATTTTCGATATCAATGTTACTTTGCATATTGATATCGATGCACAAAGATTAGTCACGATACTCCTTTACCGTTCTGTTCGGTATCGTTGCGTGAAGCTGAGTAAAGATGTACTGATATCTCATATGACAAGAAGCAATGTTTTGGTTTTGCGCGAATTAGAAAAAAAAACGAAAACAGGCTGAATCAAGACGGATTTTCCTTGGGTTTCTCCGAGCGCAAAAATGCTTTCTAGGTCCAGATTGGGATCGGGATTCGGCCGCAGCTAATCGGATCGTTCCACGAGACAGCAATGTAAGCAGAAATGTATAGTAAATATGGACAGCAATGTAAGCAGAAATGGTAGGTATTTTGGACTTTCCGTTGATATCAGGAAGCCATCCCGTGTTGCGTGATTTTCGTCTGCCAGCAAAACTCACAGCTCCGAGACTCACTCTGCTGCACTCGGGAACTTTGTGAAATCAGCCTAAACATTTCAATAGGTCCTATCTGCATTTGAGAGGCTCTCTTTGTTTACTTTCTCTTTCAATTATTACAATGTAATGGTACACTTTTCAATTATTTTTACAGTACAAATCAAAGGACGATTGTTTTGACCTTCGATCAATGCAAGGAGACAATCATAATAAAATAAACAGCTGAGATATTAACGGAAGAGAGGACCACCAAAGAGAGCCTCTCTTCTGCAGATAGGACCTTTAGACATGTTTGGCCTGAAATGATGTGGACCATATTTTATGCTAGAAAATGGTTTCTAAATTACTCAGTTCGTCTATACCGGAGAGATTTTAGAATAATTCTGTTGTGCCTAGAAATTGCAAAAGGCCTCGCAAAATGCAATAATTTGTTGAATACTTGATTGCTTTATGCTACCCATAATCATTGTTGTAGCGTGTGGCTCAGTAAGTAAGTTTCAAAATAATATCTCCTAGCTTATCCAAATGTTAGTTCAATTCCCAATATAAGAAATGTTAACAAAAAATCATAAACATGCACAGGAATGGTGGGTGGTGGCGGTGAGGTGGCTGTTGTTTTTTACTTTTTGGATCTTGTGACACCGAGGGTTCATTATAATAACTCAAACACTTGTTTAATTACTAATTATGATTTATTTATTAACCTATGATTGAAATATTATTACGCACTGCGGAGCACAACCGTTCACTCGAATGGACTACACTTGATAATGCGTGGTCTTGTTTTTTACTATGCACGGCCTGCTGTGATTGACCGATCTGTGCGCACGCAACTATCACCTCTTCCTTTTTCCACGATTTGAATGTTTAATCTTCTTTGGAAGCACGGATGATATAGTCCTGTTGCCACGACGGTCGACGTGTAATGCGGTTGGGACGAGTTGCCTGAGGCGGTGAAGAATCCTCTATTTGAGTATCGGATGGTTCTCCGGCGAAACAGCTTTCCATTTCCGGGGTTTGTACGTTGGAAGATGAAATCTTCTTGATGTGGGCGACGTTTCGTTCTATTATTGTGCGTTTAGCACTAAATTGATTTCCGAAAAAACTTCATTGACTTCCACTGCCTTTCCTATGCGTTAAACGTAACGTCGGAAGTAGTGCGCTGTACAGTAAATCTGGTTTTCTATACAGCGCACTACTTCCGACGTAATGTTTGACGTATAGGAAAGGCAGCGGAAGTCAATGAAGTTTTTTTCGGAAACCAATTTAGTGCTAACGCCACAATATTTTGCCCGACACTGGATGTACGACTTTCACCCAATTTTCTATTCGTTCCAGTACTTCATATTCCGTGTTGTCAAAGTTTGTCACACGAAATGAGGTTTTGCAGCAGAACCTTGTCTCCTACCTGGATGTTCCTTTCCTTTGTGTTTTAGAACCGCGTCCCTGTCATGGACCCCAGAACATGCTGGCGTAGCTGTTTCAAGATCTTTCAAACATGGTATTTTCGATCGAATTATTCTGTTTTACAGCACCAAAGTGGGAGGTTTGCCTGTCACCGAATGAGGAGTCATGTTATACATTAGTAGGTATTGGAGCAGATCATTCTTCCAATCACGACCCAGTGAGTGGCTGATCTTAAGACGCTTCAAGAGTGAGCTATTCTGCCGTTCTACCTCTCCATTGCACATTGGTCGGGCTCCATACAAAGGGGCGGCCAAAACATCCAAAAAACGAACGTGATATTTTTAAACTTTATTTCACCTTATAACAAAGTTAATTTATTGTAGTTTTATGATTCCTAAATAAAAGCATAGCAGCTTTTGTATTTCAATGACATTTTCACTGTCAAAGTTGTGAATACCGGGCAACTCACTGGAACAAACCGTTCCCAGCCATCTTAGCAAACTGCAGTAGAATCACTTGGCATAATACGGAACGGTGATGGCGACTTGCTCCGCCAACAGTCCACTCGTCAATGAGGCAGCATCACACTGATGACAACCCCGTCATGGTGCTGGCTGTCACTGATGCTTGCTAGGGGAAATACACGCATGGGAAATGCTACTCAGCTTTGTTCATACCCCACATTCTCCCTCTTCTCCGAAAAAAAAAAAGTTTTCTTACTAGCAGGCTTTTTATTTTTACGCTCAAACCCTCAATTTCGTTCTTTTCATCCTTATGGCACCAATGCAACAAGATACACTTCAAGATACAAGAATTAAAACGAATGGCCACATTTACTTTTTTGTTTAGTAAACGCACTTTTGTTAATATCGAACCTATATCATTTGATTGATAACTTGCAATGCTAACCGATCATCTATGGGGTTTTGCCGAGCTCCAATAAAAATAACTACAAAACACGCAGTTGGGTGATGCGTCTTCTCTCCTTCAAGCGCACGTCTCGTTATGTAGCCGGCCCTGTTTTTCTCTCACTCAAATCAATCGTTATTCACGATTGCGAAAATTCGACGCATTCAACGAAAACGAACATATTTTGTAAGAATTATTTGTCAAAAAAGAAAAAAAACAAGAGATTAACGAATTTGAGATTTATCAGACTAAAGATTCCGTATATCATACAACTCCACTTTCAATGCTTCAATGTGATGGTACAGATGGACCATATATAACACACAAATGTCCTTCATTATACAAAAATAGATTCTACAAAACGAGTTCGAAAGAGGTTCTACAACATATTTTCAGTAGATATGTTTTCATTGCGTACTTCGAATTTTAAACTGTTTTACGATATGCAATTTTTATGGGCGGTTTTCATTACACGTCCCTGCATTTTCCTCACGCACAGCTTTCATCAATTATCACGCAACGCCATTTACTTAGACGGGTTTCTTTACACATCGCTGCATTTTCCTGATGCAAACAATTTTCGGCAGTTTTTCAATAACGCCATTTCCTTGGACGGATTTCATTTCACGTCCCTGTATTTTCCTTATGCAGAAAAATTTTCGGCGGATATCCAACAACGTTTTTACCTTGGACGGTTTTCACTACACGTCCCTGCATTTTCTTTATGCAGAATAATTTTCGGCGGTTATCCAAAAATGCCTTTACCTTGGACGGTTTTCATTACACGTCCCTGCATTTTCCTTATGCAGAAAAATTGTCGGCGGTTATCCAACAACGCCTTTACCTTGGACGGTTTTCATTACACGTCCCTGCATTTTCTTTATGCAGAAAAATTGTCGGCGGTTATCCAACAACGCCTTTTCCTTAGACGGGTTTCACACACGTCCCTGCATTTTCTTTATGCAGAATAATTTTCGGCGGTTATCCAAAAATGCCGTTTCCTTGGACGGTTTTCATTACACGTCCCTGCATTTTCCTTATGCAGAAAAATTGTCGGCGGTTATCCAACAACGCCTTTACCTTGGACGGTTTTCATTACACGTCCCTGCATTTTCCTTATGCAGAAAAATTGTCGGCGGTTATTCAACAACGCCTTTACCTTGGACGGTTTTCATTACACGTCCCTGCATTTTCTTTATGCAGAAAAATTGTCGGCGGTTATCCAACAACGCCTTTACCTTGGACGGTTTTCATTACACGTCCCTGCATTTTCTTTATGCAGAATAATTTTCGGCGGTTATCTAAAAATGCCGTTTCCTTGGACGGTTTTCATTACACGTCCCTGCATTTTCCTTATGCAGAACAATTTTCGGCGGTTCGACACGCCATTAATTTGCCCAACCAAAAACCCGAGCAAAAACCAACCCAACCAACCAATGCCGCGAGTATTTTACGGCAACATTCACAATAGTCAAACACCTCTACCATCATGCACATCAACCTGTTTGCATTTACCGTTCAACCGAGCGACAACACGAGCATGTACGATCCGAAGAATCAACGAAAGCGCGACCATCCATGCCGAGCAAGAACATGAAGAAACATGCATGCAATCATCGACCGACCACCTATCCACAGCGTGCTACCAGTCGACAACAAAAATCAACCACGTCACCGCGCCTTTGTTCATGTGTTTGTGCTAGAACCAAGGCTAAAACAGAACGCGGTTGGAAAAACAAAAACTTTCCGCGCTCTAGCTTTCGTCAGGAACCGCAGAATTGCAACACCCACTTCACTGTGTTTGCAGCACCACCACACACTTCACACACCAAAACGATTTGTTTTCTCTCACTGTTTTTATGCCAAGTGATTCTACCTATTTTATGATTAACTTGTTATTGATCATGATGCACTCCTGGCAGGATCGCCAATGTGAATACCGGGCAACTCACTGGAACAAACCGTTCCCAGCCATCTTAGCAAACTGCAGTAGAATCACTTGGCATAATACGGAACGGTGATGGCGACTTGCTCCGCCAACAGTCCACTCGTCAATGAGGCAGCATCACACTGATGACAACCCCGTCATGGTGCTGGCTGTCACTGATGCTTGCTAGGGGAAATACACGCATGGGAAATGCTACTCAGCTTTGTTCATACCCCACAAAAGTGGCCTAAGCAGTGTACGCAGAATATGCCACCGCAAGCGAAAAATAGGCAACAAAGAAGGCACAGCAACAACGCTTTGTTTTTTCGTTAGCAGATAATGACAAAATCGCTCCCGAGTTTGTTCACAACAAAAACGGTAGGAATATTTGTCTCGTTCTATTCACATCGTGATTTTCACATTGTTTTACAACTGAAACTCAATTCTGAGGTTTGCAAGAGTCTTATTTCGTCCAAATGCTTATGAATTTGATAATGTGGGTCGAAAATTTCAGCAGAAAAGCCGAAATATCAGCACACGCACGGCAAGCGATGTTCATTTTATTGCTCTCATCGCCTGACATGCGTTTGTTGCGGAGCGTCTTTGTTATCAACATGCACCGCTTAGGACAAAGCGTTTGTTTTACGGCGGGATCCGTTTTTCGTACCCTGGGCCTAAGTCATAAAATTGAAAAATGAACCATTCGGATAAGTAAAATATTAATATTTTGAGAATGGAATACAGTGACGATTCGTTCGTTGAGAGCTCGTTAGATGGGCTGTCTCGATGGTTGAATGTTCACTGGTTGGGACAAAACCCAACTAAAAAGCACTGTCAATGTCAAAATAGATGTCAAAACGAGTTTGACGTCTGACCGCCGTCGCATCACAGCTCCTGTATACAGAACGTTTACGCAAGTATGTGAGTGTTCCGTGACGTATTTCTCATCACTTGCGTGTGTCTAGAGCATTTTGATCAGTTGTCAGTTGCCCCAACGAACGAACACGATTCGCTAATCGGGGCGCAGTCGTGACCCAACCAGCGAATCCGGACTGTATATGTTTTATGTTATCCAGCATATGAAAGCGTGTTGTTGGATTGTTTGAATACACACATGGTGCAAAATTAATATGTCACAAAACTTTTCAAATTTTCATATATTGTACCTTAGAAGTTTTGGTAATTTTTAGGTTAAAAAAACGGTTCGTGTCGTCACGTGTCGCCGCAATTCCGAATAGTACATCTTGAACATCATGCTTAGGGCTGCATAAAAAGGTTTAAATATTCTGCAGAAACTTGCAGTTTTCCAATAAGAGATATTTAAAAAAAGACATGTTTTTGCATATATTTCACGTTATTTTCCATTTTTGACTGAAATAAAATTTATCTTCCCACATTTTTTACATGTTTTGAACAAACTTGATTGGGTTTGATCGAAAGTTGATCATTTTATTGAATTCAAATTGATTTTCTAACTAAAAACGCAAAAATGTGGGGTTTAGTGACTTAAACCGTTTTTTAAATTATTGAAGTTACGTAATTTTTGAATACCCCTTTTGAAAAACTAAAAATACTATATAACACATCTAGACTACAGTCTGTTTATAACACAGTCCCGCAAAGAGTGAAACCAAATCTACCTATCGAACTATCAAATCGGCTACCTATCGAGCACGCCAGCAAAATTATGAAAACTACACTGCAAAATATTTTTGCTGGTAATCAGCAAACTTTGCTGATTTTTGGCGTGCTGATCGTATTCAGCAATACAAATTACTGAATATCAGCAATGATTTTTCTACTTGCTGAACCATCCAGCAATTTTGACAGTTGATCAGCAAAGTTGTGCTGAAATTCAGCAAAAATGTTGCTGAAATTCAGCAATTTCTTTTGCTGATTTTTGGCGTGCTGGAAGCATTTCAAAAATTTTGGTGTGTAAGTCTGACGAAAAAAGAAGAACAACAATCAAAAGAAGTCGTCTTTGCATGTCTCTATATATACAGTCTCCAGAGAAAATAGGTAGAGAAGCGAAGAGTGTGAAGCCAAAAATACCTTATCGAACCGTCAAACTGGTATAATATCGAGCAAAATCAACAAACCTTGACGATTACCGCATAAGTGAAGATAAGTATTGCAATCATTTGAAACATATTTTTACCAAAAGTTTTTAAATACCATGGATAACAGTATAAATAACATTGATTCCTTGAAATAATGAAAATTGTTCCATTTTGGAACATCAGTTTGATAATGCCTAGTTAATAAAACAACAGTATAAATAGTTTTCAAATGCGGTATGCGAGATAGGCACTACCTTCGATGGGTGGATTAATCTGCTTTGCTGCAGTTGCCAGCATCCGAGCGATGAAATCAAAACAGAAAAAGTGTTGCCGTTCTGGCGGCTGTTCACTCTTCGCTTCTCTACCTATTTTCTCTGACAGTCTCTAATCTAGACAACCCACACTGAACTACAAATCAACCCAAATTTAAGTTGTTTTGACGCAATCCCGGTCTTCCGTGGAATAACTCAAATTTGCGTTCAACAGCGAAAGTGATGAGTGAGTAGTTCTCGTTTGAGAGTGGCAAAAAAATTAACCCAGTGGTAAGTTATTTTCACCCAACGGAGGCCTCAAATGACGCAAATTTGGGTTAATTCAAGAAAACCCAAATTTGGCTTCTTCCACGGAAGAGCAGCGAATGCGTCGGTGCTTCTCTCTTTGTTTTCGACAACATTGCGGTGGGGCGAGGGAGAAAACAACCCAACTTTGAGTTAAAACTTTAAGCAGTTTAGCTAAATTTGAGTTTTTAAAACTTCCCGGTCAACCACACGCTAAGGTCAGTTTACCTTTTTCCAAAAAGTGCACAACCGCAAATATGCGTAAATGATACTCAAATATAGGTAAACAAGACTCAAATATGGGTAATGTGTACCTAAATATGAGTAATTGTAACCCAAATATGGGTAAATATTACCCATAAATGCGAATGTGCACTTTTCCAAAATATGAGTTGAATTTACCCATATTTGCGTAAAGTTTAGGCAAATTTGAGTAAAACTTACCCATATTTTAGAAAAATAGGTAAACTGACCTTAGCGTGCATTTCACAAATTTCGTGAAAGTTCTTTACCAAAATATAAAGAATAACGTCGACTATTCTTTACTGATTATTACTTTACATATATTCAAACAACTTCATCGATCGATAACGAAACATGAAAAATGTCCTTTATCGGTCAAAAGATAAAAACCTTCACCGAAACGTAACTTAATTTCGTTAAATTTCATGTTGTCGCTTGAACTTTGGTTTTCTTCGTGAATATTTATCGGAACATATTCAATTTCCGATATCAACGTACCTTTGCATATTGATATCGAAGAACAAAGATTAGTCACGACACTCCTTTACCGTTCTGTTCGGTATCGTTGGGTGAAGCTGAGTAAAGGTGTTCTGATATCTCATATGACAGGAGCAATGTTTTGGTTTTGCTCGAATTAGAAAAAAATAAAATGAAACCAAGGATAAATCAAGATGGTTACTCCTTGGATTTCTCCGAGCTCGAAAATACAATGGAAAATGCTTCCTAGGTCCGGATTAGGCCACAGCTCACCGGATTGCTCCCCGGGACAGCAACATCAGTAGAAATACATATTGGTAGGTATTCTGGTCGTTTTATTGGCAGTAGGACGCCACCGCCGTGTTGCGTTATTTCCGTTCACCGGCAAAACTCACTCCGTTCGGGAACCCTGTGAAAGATCCGAACTTTATTTGATTATAATTATGTTTTATTTGATTAATTATGGTTTCTCAATATGATGTTTATTCAGTTCGTCAAAGCCGGATACATTTTTTAAAAATTCTGTTGTGGCTTTTTAAACTGCTAAAGGCTAGTAATTTTTTGGGTATTTGAATGCATTTGGCCACCCATAATCATTGTAATACCGTGTGACTCAGTAAGTAACTATATAAACATAACATCTCCCAGTTCCTATAAATGTAAGTTCAATTCCCAATTTAGGAAATGATAACAAAAAAAAATCATAATAAACATGAACAGGAAGAGTGGGTGGTGGGTGAGGTGGCTTTTTTTAGCTTTTTTGAATGATTATGACAGGTCGGTAAAGTAGAACCCACTATTTTTAATATCGATGTGTCGTCAAAAATATTTATCAATCGATATCGAAGTAACTTGGTTGTTATTTAAATTTCTTTATGAAACGATGTCGATCGCTATCGATTTTCGGTATGAACGTCTTTGAAGGTCGTTATAAAGAAATGTAAAGATTTTTAAAGAAATGGTTGATCGGGTGTAATTCCAACCGATCTATCACATCACTACCGTCCCGGGATTCGCGTAACCAAGAAGAAATTAGTATTAGTATGAACTAATGATAAAAACAAAACAATCAACACAATTATTCAGCAATATGCTTCGTCGGTACTCGAAAAAAAAAATACGCACTCAGGCAGATCTCATCAGTAATCATCATTCATCGTTATTATAATTCTAGTACAAGGGGGCTGTTACTACTTTACTCCAACAAAATTAACTTATATTTTGCCCTGGTGGTTGCTATTTTCCTATGACGATGGCTTTTAATGTCATCTTTCTTAATGTCCACGCTGACATACATACATCGGATTGGATAGCTTACAAAAAATCCGGAAGATCACCAACGAAGTCTCGCGTTTAGTATCATACAGGTGTATCTACAATGATCGATTTCTCTTCATCGATTTTCCCTTCGGATTATTCCGGGAAATACGACCAATATTCGGATGATCTCTGGGCGTGTTTCAGTAAAGGACTACTAGAACTAGCAACTAAAACAACAAAAACAGCCGAAAATGATTTGCTGGTCAGTTTATTAACCAAAGAGAAAGTCGATGAAAAGAAATCGATTATTGTAGATACGCCCGTATGATACTAAGCGCGAGAAGTGCACGTCAAATTTCTTGTGGCAGAATGCAAGACATTGCATCCATTCCGTGCTTACAAAAAATAAGCTACGGGACCAGACCTGAGAATGAAAATATTTAATTTCGATTAATTTCGTTGTTCTTCCGAAGTGAACTGTGAGTTTATTCGAATACTGATAGTTTTATTCCGGACTAATCGGTTTCCTTGCGCCTGCGGCTCAGTTAGCAGCGGTTAGCGACGGTTAGGAACGGATAAATCAGGCGAAACATGTCTAAAGGTCCAATCTGCAGAAGAGAGGCTCTCTTTGGTTTCCCTCTCTTCCGTTAATAACTCAGCTGTTTATTTGAATTAAGATTGTTTCCTTGCATTGAACGATGGTCAAAACAATCGTCTTTTGATTTGTACTGCAAAAACAGTTAAAAAGTGTACCATTATATTGCACTAACTGAAAGAGAAAGTGAACAAAAAGCCTCTCAAATGGAGATAGAACCTATTGAAATGTTTGGCCTGAAATGCGGATTTTCCAATTAAAAAAAGGATATGTCATTCCCCTTGGTTTCCTCCTAGAGTTTTTTTTTCAGAGACTCATTCAGGATCGAGTTCTTTTTGAAGTTCATCCAAGAGTGCCTTCAGAGATTGATTTAAAGTTTTTTTTTCTGAAATTTCTCCAGAGGTTCTTCGAGGGACCCCCAGGAGTTCCTACTGAAATTACTCCAGCAATTTCTTCTGATGTTCCTTCAAGAATTAATTCTAGGAATTCTCAAGAATTCTCTTCTTGGATTCGTTAAGAAGTTCCTTATAGGATTACCTTATAGGAGTTTCTTGGAGTCTTTCTTGGATTCCTGCAGAAGCTCCTTCAACGATTCCTTCAGAAGTTTTTTTTTTACGAATACCTCCCGGAGTTCCTTCTTGAATTCCTCCAAAATTTCCAAGAACGACCAGGAGTTGTTTCAGTGATTTATCCAACAGTTCCTTCAAAAACTTCTCATTCTGGGAATTTCAACCGGGATTTATACCAGTATTCCTCCAAAAGCTCCTTCTGGAATTCACTTCCTTTAAGGATTTCCACAAGGTCTTCTGGGATGAAGTGACTCAGTAAATCTCCAACGCGGTGTCATATGAACAATTTAATTAATATTTTTCGAGGGATCTTTCCAGGATTCCTTCAGAAGTTTTCTCTTTGAAGTATCAGAAATCCTCCAAGAATTATTTTTGTGATTCCTTCCGAGATTTCTATAAATTTGGAATGTCTTCAGAAGTACTTTATCGGGGATTCCTAGAAGGAATAAGTGAATACTAGATTTGTAGTAATGAGTTGGTTTTTTGTATGGTGAGATGCTAGACTCTCCGTTACTGCATTGAAACGGTGATGCTGCCTCAGCAAAACTTTGGGGAACTATGTTGTTGAAGTTGCAATAAATGAGAATACAACAACACAGTTACCCAAAGTTTTGCTCAAACAACATCAAATCAGTCTAGCAGTCACAAAACCCTTGCTTTTTTTTTATTATTGTTCGTGCAGTTGAAAATCGGATTTTTTGACTCGCGAAAATCGATTTTTCTCCCAAACCGTATGTCGGACGCACGTCGGGCAATGTGCGCTGGATAGAGTTCCAGATCCGCTGCCCAGCGCACTACGTCCGACGTAAGGTTTTACGTATGGATTATGAGAAAATTCGATTGTCGGGTGTCGGGAATCTTCGGGTTTGAACCGCGACGACAATACCATTATTGCAGTTACCATTTTATTGCAGTAACAGAGAATTTACTTTTTCATTATACAAAAATTCAGCTTATTACTACAAATCTAGTACTTCACTGATTGCGTTTTATTCATGGAGATATCGCTTTCGTGACGGATCATAAAAGAATGATTATCTTAAATTTTCTCTTATAAACTTAACGTCCTCTAGAATACAACTTTTTTTACTTTGGCTACTTTATCCACCTATGCACTTTTTGGGGTTAAATTAGGACCACCACAATTGTGCTGGTCCGTCCTCAAGCCGGTCGATGTTCTCTAAGTAATTGCTGAAAATTGCCTACTTTTAGGCGTTTTATGGTACAAAAGATTTATTGTAATTATTAAATCACTGGAAAGTGTTAGTTTGTAGAAATTTAGACGTATAATTTCAAATCTAGGAACACAAGATCAGCTTGACAGGGTATTCAAATCATAGAAGTGAATAAGAAGAAGATAATAAGAGCAATAAATCCCTGTTCTAATCAAATTCATAATTTCGATAATATGGAGTAATATTATTCACCCAAGTATTCAAAGTTCTTTAAAAAACTCGTACAAGCTGATATAGTGATCCTTGAAATGAAATTATACGTCTAAGTTTTTACAAACTATTACTTTGTAGTGATTTAATAATTAAACTCTACACCATAAAACGCCTAAGAATAGGCAATTTCCGATGGAACTTGGATCGCCTTGGGGACGGAACAGCACAATTGTGCTGGTCCCACTTTGACCACCCAGAGATCTCGTGCTTTTCAATAATGCATCACTTTTTTTCGCCGTTTTGCAGAACTACACTTTTTCTATCGTTTTTTATGTCTGCATACCTGGATTAAACAAATATTTATAAAAATACGACGGATAAAACTTTTTCAACTTCTATGGTGATTGTTTACTTTTTGTTTAACTTTTTGTGGCGTTTTTCCTAAACAATTCCAACCAAAGCTGAGGCCCAGAAATACAAGTTAGAGTAATAACTCGATCATAAAAAATATTTACATCACATATTTTGAGGAAAAAACAATTGAAAAAAAAATGTGTAAAACCAATGCCGAAAAACAGCACGATTGTGCTGGTTCGTCCCGAAAGGGATATGTAATCCCAAAAGGAACTTTTGGGAAAAAAAACCAGAACGAATATCTGGAGGATTTTTTTCAAAACTGCTGGAGAAATTTGATAAAAAAAAATGTTGGAGGATGGAGGAGGAACGCTGGAACGCTCTCCCTAAGCAATCCCGAAAGGAGTTCCTAAAATAATTCCAGAATTATTTCTAGGAGGAATCCCCCAAGAGCTTCTGCAGGAATCTTGGAGAAAAACAATCCAGGGTGCAATTCTTAAAGGGATCCCACAATAAAATTCTTGTGTAATTTCCGGGAAAATACCGTTCATAACTCGCTAACGGAAAGCTCGTTTAGGGTCTTCTGTGTTTTAGTCTGTTATGTACGTTTATCAGTTTAAAGTAATTGTCTATCCGGTTGGAATCAAGACCGACATTCAATCAAAAATTGCCATTTTCTTGGTCCACAAGTGTCGCAACTGTTTCGCATCTAGTGCGCTGTGTTGCTGACAACAACGGGAAGGATGCGCACTACATTTGACGTGATTAAAAAACGTCGCGAGTTAGGTCGCGTCGCGACTAGATTGTGCGAAGTCCGGTTTGGTGGCGGCCCGACAATATTTCGCATGTCGCGAGTCGCGACTTCGATTTGGTGCTGCAACGATAATATACGCCAAAAATTGTTTAAGAAGAGAGGATTAAATTTGTTCTAATTTGAGTAGGGTATCGCGCTACTTGGGCGGTGGCTTCTATATGTTGGGCGACCGCCCTGTGGTGCGCGAATTCACCCCTGACCAGCGAGCAGTTGCTCTAAAAGAGAAAAGCATTTTTACCACAGTGTATCTTTCAGTCGAAAAATAAACAAGTTAAGTAAACTCGAGTCTCCGCGTGCAAGTTTATTTTCTCTCGGAATTCCCGTTTCCGCTGCGTGTTTGGCCTTACTCTGTCCCTGGTCCGCCGACAGGTTATGGGCCCGGAGTAAGAAGCGCGAAAAATTCGGTTCGATTGCGGTACGGAAGTCGCGATTTTTTTGCGTCGCGAGTGTTTTTCGTTGTTTGGACGTGAGCAAGCAGCAGGAGGAGAAGATGGCGGAGCAGCGTTTCTCAATGCCAAAGCTGACAAACCATAACTATCAAGTATGGAAATTTAAAATGGAAATGCTTCTCGTGAGGGAGGAGCTTTGGCATGTTATTTCCGAGGCGAAACCGGAACCGGAGACGCCGGAATGGACGAAGGCGGATACCAAGGCACGAGCTACCATCGGTCTGTGCTTGGACGACGGTCAAACGAGCTTGGTGCGGCGATGCACTTCGGCGAAAGAAGCGTGGAAATCCCTCAAAGACTACCACGACAAGGGATCGGAGGTGTATTTGCTGAAAAAGCTGACTCATCTGGAACTAACGGAAGGGGGCGATATGGAGCAGCACCTGCAGGAGTTCACCGACTTGCTGCAGCGCATCGCTGACATCGGTGACGAGATTCCCAAGAAATGGCAGGTTGCAATGCTGTTGTGTTCACTCCCGGAGTCCTACGACGCGTTAGTGACGGCCCTCGAGCAACGGACGGGCGACGACCTGACTCTTGAGTTCGTTAACACTTATGTGGCCGGCAGGGTACCCGGGTACCTTTTTCAATTTCAAATCTCGATATTTTAATGGTTATTGAGACTAGGATGTTGGAACTCTGTGAGATCTTACAACTCGTGAGTATACATCTATTACTGGGGTTGACCAAATTTTAAAGTGAGGAGGGGCAGGGGGAGGGGCTCCTGCATTTTTTTATTACGTGGAAGGCCGGCAGGGTACCCGGGTACCCACGAAATTGAAATGATCATATCTCCGTCAATTTTTCATCGATTTTGGAAATTTTTAGCTCATTCAATTCAGAAACTCATCATCTATCGGGAAAATATTTGGTTAGACCGATCTAATCACCGTGGTTTTCGGAAAATCCATATTTTTGGGAGCATGTCCTTATACCATATTGAAACCCACATTGTTAAGGCTAGGATACCTTAAAGTGTTTATGGTCAACCATGGCCTCACGGGAAGCGTGTTCCGAAATCACAGTTTCAAAGTCAACACGTTTTATGATTCCCTGCCGGTCAGATACAATATGCCAAAGCAATTTTACGATGCTTGGTACCGAAATTGCTACTAACCTACCGAAAATCCCGTATATTCTATTGTATAAAAACACGGATCCGGAAATCCGGATTTTCCGGTACCTATGGTGATCGACCGGTCTAACCAAATACGATCTCGATAGATAATGAGTTTCTGAGTTGAATGAGGCAAAAACTTTTGAAATCGGTGGAAAAATCGCTGAGATATGATCATTTCCATTGCGTGGGTACCCGGGTACCCTGCCGGCCTTCTACGGGTGTTTTTTTTTGCTGGCCACACTACGGTTAAATCGAAGTTGCTGGCAGAAGCGGAAAAGCGACGAGAGCGGTCGGGAGGAGCTGTTGCTGCTGGCGGCAAAGCGTTGAAGACGGAATACCATCCCAATCGAGGTCGTGGAGGAGGAAATGTTGCTAGTGGTGGTGTCAATAAAGAAACACGGGTATGCTACCACTGCAAACGACCGGGCCACTTGAAGCGGAATTGTCGGCAGTTGCAGAAGGAATCCCACGATGAGCCTGGAAGGAAGAAAGAAGGTAGCGCATCGAAGAAAGAAGAAGATCCTAAGGTGAAGAAGGCACAGAGCGTCCTGGAAGGTCCGGTTGCTTGGATCGTCGGGCATGGAGAACCATGTAGTTGGTTTGTGGACAGCGGTGCCTCCCGGCATATGACCGGGAATAAGAACTTTTTCAAGGATCTGAAGCCTACGACGGGATTGAGTGTGACGCTAGCCGACGGTGAAAAGGCGGAAGTGGCTGGTATCGGAGGAGGTACGCTCGTTGCGATTAACGGGCATGGTGATCCCACTGACATTACCATGGCGGATGTATTGTACGTACCCAAACTGACGAGTGGCCTTATCTCGGTGAGTACCCTTACTAGTAAAAGCTTTCGGGTGATGTTCAACGAGCATGGCGGTGAGATTCGTAACACTGGTGGTGACGTAGTGGCTATGGCCAGCCGCTATGGGAGCCTGTACAAGTTGTGCACACCGGAACAGGCATTGATTAGTGTGCAGCCGTCTCATTCGTTGGAGTGCCAACACACTTGGCACCGTAGACTTGGCCATCGGGATCCGGACGTTGTCAAAGCGATTTTTGAGAATGGTGAGGTACCTGGATCGAAAATAGTGGACTGTGGAATCAGGACGATTTGCCGTTGCTGCCTGGAAGGGAAAATGGCACGGACCCCTTTCCCGAAAACGGCGGATCGTGGATCGAAGGACGTACTAGACGTAGTGCACACGGACATCAGTGGACCTATGGTGAGCACTCCCAGCGGGAATAAATACTTCCTTACTCTAATTGATGATTTCACCCGGATGGCGTTCGTATTTCTCCTCCAGCGAAAATCCGATGCAGCCGTCAAGATACGAGAGTTCGTGGCCTACTGCAAGACACAATTTGGAAAGACGCCACGCATACTGCAATCGGATGGCGGTGGCGAATATGTCAGCCACGACCTGCAGAACTTCTTGCGGAAGGAAGGTACCGTGAGCCAGCTGACAGCACCTTATTCTCCCCAACAGAACGGGGTGGCGGAGAGAAGGAACCGATATTTGAAGGAAATGGCTCTATGCATGCTTCAAGATGCTGAATTAGAGGAGAGATTTTGGGGCGAAGCCGTCCTTACAGCCACGTACATACAGAACCGTGTACCGACGCGGGCGCTGGGAATGTCGCCGTTCGAGAAGTGGTACCAGCAAAAGCCATCATATGAACATTTTCGGATTTTCGGATGTGAAGCATGGGTTCAGATTCCAGCTGAGCGGCGGAAGAAAATGGAAGTCAAGGCACGGAAGCTTGTGTTCGTCGGGTATTCGAATCAGCACAAGGCTTACCGTTTTCTCGATAAATCGAACGATCGTATAGTTATCAGCAGGGACGTGAAGTTCTTGGAAGACGTGACATGGATCAAAGAGCCGCCGACGAAAGTTGTTGAACCAACTACGAAGCAGGATGAGTTTGTTGTGGAGCTAGATCCAGTGCAAAGTGCGGAAGAAACAACCGAAATGGAAGGCGCAGAAATTGCATCTAACTACGACAGTGCAGAAGAAGAAGCGTATCACGAGCAGGAGGAGTCTAGTTCTGGAGCTAGCGGATTGCCTCGTCGGGCGACCAGAGGAGTCGTTCCAGCGAGACTAAACGATTACATCCTTGGGTTGGCAGCTACGGACTGTGGTGAACCAGCGACATTCGAAGAAGCTACGACATGCTCAGAGAAGGATAATTGGTTGGAGGCGATCAACGAGGAGCACAAGTCTCTCATCTCGAACAACACATGGGAGCTTGTAGATCCGCCGGATGGCTGCAACATAATCGGCTGTATGTGGATATTTAAGAAAAAGCTGGATGCTGCCGGTAACGTTGATCGGTTCAAGGCTCGACTCGTTGCCCAAGGATTCGGGCAACGGTACGGATGGGACTATGACGAAGTTTCGGCGCCCGTTGCCATGCAGTCGACTTTTCGTGTATTACTGACCATAGCTGGACACCAGAAGCTGCAGGTTGAACACCTGGATATCAAAACCGCGTATTTGTATGGGACGTTGGAGGAAGTGATTCACATGAGGCAGCCCCAAGGTTTTGTGGTTCCGGGCAAGGAACACCAGGTCTGCAGACTCCGCAAGAGTATGTACGGCCTAAAACAGGCCGCAAGGGTGTGGCACAGGACCATGACTACGATTTTGAAGGATTTGGGTTTCGAAGCGTGCCAATCTGATACTTGTCTGTTCCGGAAGCGCCTGGAGGACGGCCAGTGGATGTTTCTACTTGTATATGTAGATGACATCTTGGTTGTCTGCAAATACGGTGAGAGGACCAAGGAAGTGGTAGAAGCTCTTCGGCGCAAACTGACGGTGACGACACTCGGCGATATCAACTGGTTCTTGGGAATACGGATCGTGAAAAACAGTGACGGGTTCTACAATCTATCGCAGGATCATTTCGTCAAGAAGATTGTAACACGTTTCGGGCTGGAAGGAGCTAAGAGCTCAAAGTATCCCATGGACACCAATTATTTCAAGCTAAGAGTCAACAGTGAGAAGCTCAAGGATAACGGCGAGTACCACAGGCTCATCGGCTGTCTGCTATATCTGGCCACACATAGTCGTCCAGACATCGCAGCTTGTGTAGGCATCCTGAGCCGCTGTGTGAGCTGTCCTACCACCGTAGATTGGACGGAAGCCAAGAGAGTCGTCCGTTACTTGATTTCTACCATCGACTACGGACTACGGCTGGGAACGAAAGAAGATCGAGAACTATTGTTGACGGGATTCTACGACGCTGATTGGGCGGGCGATACCGCTGATAGAAAGTCGTGTAGCGGGTTCCTGTACAGCTTAGGAGGAGCGACGATATCATGGACGAGTCGAAAGCAGGTATGCGTTGCCATGTCAACGATGGAGGCAGAGTACATAGCTCTGTCGGAGGCTGTACAACAGGCAGTGTGGCTACGATCTTTGTTGAAGGAAATGGACCAGACACAACTCAAAGCTACAGTGATATACGAGGACAACAGAAGCTGTTTGGACTTCGTCTCTCTCGACTACCAAAAGCAGAGGTCGAAGCACATCGATACTCGATTGCATTACACAAAGGACCTGTGTGCATCGGGCAAGATCGACCTGAAATACTGTGCTACTGAAAATATGACGGCGGACATCCTAACCAAACCTTTGGGATCGCTGAAGGTTAAGAAGTTCTCGTTCGAGTTGGGACTAGTACCGCTACCACGTTGAGGAGGAGTACATCAGGGATGAATCCACGAGGAGGAGTGTTGGGCGACCGCCCTGTGGTGCGCGAATTCACCCCTGACCAGCGAGCAGTTGCTCTAAAAGAGAAAAGCATTTTTACCACAGTGTATCTTTCAGTCGAAAAATAAACAAGTTAAGTAAACTCGAGTCTCCGCGTGCAAGTTTATTTTCTCTCGGAATTCCCGTTTCCGCTGCGTGTTTGGCTTTACTCTGTCCCTGGTCCGCCGACACTATATTCGTCTGTTTTCCACTATAACTCAGTCAATTTTGGACTTGAAATGTTGTACACGGGTAGATACTATACCTATCTCACTGCATTCCAAAAATTGTGTCAATTGGTTTAAATCTGACTGAGTTATAGTGGATAACAGACGAAAATAGAAGCCACCGCCCAAGTGGCACGATTCCCATTCACTTTCCCGAAACATTATTTTCCCGTGAATTTTTAATTATTAAATAATGGTGTTCGATTTGAATAGGTCGTATGTTTGCTGTGATTCCTATGCAGATTCGACCTATTCAAATCGAACACCAAATATATTCAGTGTAAGATTTTTTCCGTGCCTTGTTTTGTTGATGTTTGTGACTTTTTTGATGCAAAGGAAAGGAAAGGGAAAAAAGACTTAGTGAATAAGTTGACACATCAATTTAAAGTCAATAACATGTTTAAATCAGTGGTAAACCAGATGTCCTAAGAACTGCAGGTCCAAGCAGGGGTCCAAGAGATATGGCGGGCTAGGTGTGTAGAGTGCGATGAGAGAAATACGAATGTAGGCCAACACGGAAAGATGCAGGTCAGATTACCGTAAATCAGTGGATGAGTTTAACACTATTCTTTCTGTATTTGCATTTAGGGGAGTTTTCTCCTCTTCTCTCATGTGAACTTGCCTTCGACCACAATCGAATCAAATGCGATTGACAAACTTTATCTTTGACGCAAAGCCATCTTTAACATATGGACTAGACTGCCGTAATTCTGCAAAGTGACGTAAGCGACATTGATAGTTTTGGCACATTTTTTGGTTATTGTGCATAAAATTTTTGCCCATCCTCTAATTGTCTTTCCATAGATGATAGATTACGACTAGATCTTGCATTCTAATGCAGCAGGCATACCACAGAGTTATTTTTACACCAGTTATTATATATAATATACCAAAAACGATCGACATTTTGAATGGAGCTTACGTCACTTTACAGAATTACGGCAGTAGACTGAACACTGAAATGACTTTTAATTTAGGTTCGTCTGTGGGTTCGCTTTTTAACCTAACTTATTTTTGAATCGAACTTGACAGTTATCTCATTAGTTGTTATGTATTTCGAAATTTAGTCAAACTGGTGTCTTAATATTGCAATAACGGTTAAGCACGCTGTAATGATGCTTATGTACCTCGTCACCCACTTCATGCAACTACATTAGTGGTCTAATAACACTTAGCGCGCTCGGCATAGTTCCATCATGCCGCTCAAAGTGTTGCCACAAATAATGCTAAGTTTGCAAAACCCGGTTATCTGGCCGGTGGGGCATGGGAGCCTAAGCTTCAACTGTTAATGCAATCAGAGACTACTCAGACTTAGACTTAGAATATATGAAGGGTTATCCAAAACGCTCTGGAGAATTTCCAAAGCGCATGCTAATAAATCTAATAAGCCTAAGATGCCATTAACAGGAGGAAAATGGCAATATAATATAACAATATATGGTTTATGTAATGTAAACCAATACAACATAACAAAAGAGAACCATTCCAAAACCATTTGATTAAATGTATAACCAGTAGTGAAATTACAATTAAAAACAATTTATTTACGGTACATTTTATTATTTGAAACCATTCATGTACCATACAATGTACGGTATATTGAAACCCACATATCAGTATTTTGAACAATTCATTAACAATAAAATGTATGGTTTTGCAAAAAATATATATGGAGAAAAATATTTTTTTATATTGTTACGATACTTAACAACCTGTATAATATATTGTAAAAATCTTATTTACAATTCACGGTATGGTGTCTACATTACATCTCATTGTTTTTGTATTTTTTTAATTTTTACAGTGGTGTCTATTGTAAAAATATGGTTCTAAATAGTACTGTTACAATACAACGTTCAGGTTTTCTACCGTATTTGTTATTCGGGGAGCCCGAGCTAACACTTTTCACTGGTGATGCCTCGCCGTATAGCATCACCAGCCGGAATGCCGTTTGCGCGCGAACCAGAAACCCACACACTTATCGGCACTTTTTTTTTCCCCACCCGAGCCCGAGCTAACACTTTTCACTGGTGATGCTTCGCCGTAGCATCACCACCCGGATAAAAACTAATGATACCTTAATGATACTGTACTGTAATAGGATCCCGTAATTTTGAAAATAAACTATTAAACTACTATTAACTAACCATAGGGTGTATGGTGAAAACCATTTCTGCACCATACAGTGTACCAGCTTCAAATAAATGGTATTGTGATGAAATGGTTCGCTATACTATACATTTACATTTGATTTTTATGTAACAATATATTATACTGTTTTTCTTACGTTTGAACCATTCACTTTTCCGAAACATTATTTTCCGTGAATTTTTAATTATTTCTGGTGTTCGATTTGAATAGGTCGTATGTTTGCTGTGATTCATATGCAGATTCGACCTATTCAAATCGAACACCAGATTTATTCAGTTTAACATTTTTTCCGTGCTTTGTTTTGTTGATGTTTGTGACTTTTTTGATGCAAAGGAAAGCTTTCATAGGAAAGAGAAAAAAGTGAATAAGTTGAAACATCAATTGAAAATCAATAACATGTTTAAATCAGTGGTAAACCAAATGTCCTATTCGAAGAACTGCAGGTCCAAGCAGGGGTCCAAGAGATATGGCGGGCTAGGTGTGTAGAGTGCGATGAGAGAAATACGAATGTAGGCAAACCCGGAATGATGCAGGTCAGATTACCGTAAATCAGTGGATGAGTTCAACACTATTATTTCTGTATTTGCATTTAGGGGAATTTTCTCCTCTTCTCTCATGTGAACTTGCATTCGACCACAATCGAATCAAATACGATTGACAAACTTTATCTTTGACGTAGAGCCATCTTTAACACATGCACTGGACTGAACACTGAAATGACTTTTAATACAGGTTCGTCTGTGGGTTCGCTTTTTAACCTAACTTATATTTGAATCGAACAATAACTTATAACTATAACTATAACTTATATTTGAATCGAACACATTACCAGAAAATAAAATGGCTCAATGTTCAGTCCACAGGATTTGCAGCAAATGTCCTTGGGAATGATCTTTAGGGATTGCCAGGACACTACGTCGTCATAATCTCCCACCCTTTGCGTTAAAGTGGATGAAAAACTCAACATCCTAGAATAATTCATTTTTCGAGTTATTTCATCGAACACATTACCAGAAAATAAAATGGCTCAATGTTCAGTCCACAGGATTTGCAGCAAATGTCCTTGGGAATGATCCTTAAGGATCGCCAGGACACTACATCGTCACAATCTCCCACCCTTTGCGTTAAAGTGGATAAAGAAGTCAATTCCTTAGAATAATTCATTTTTCAACTTATTTTATCGAACACATTACCAGAAAATAAAATGGCTCAATGCTCAGTCCACAGGATTTGCAGCAAATGTCCTTGGGAATGATCCTTAAGGATTGCCAGGACACTATATCGTTACAATCTCCCACCCTTTGCGTTAAAGTGGATAAAGAAGTCAATTCCTCAGAATAATTCATTTTTCGAGTTATTTTATCGAACACATTACCAGAAAATAAAATGGCTCAATGTTCAGTACACAGGATTTGCAGCAAATGTCCTTGGGAATGATCCTTAAGGATTGCCAGGACACTACGTCGTCATAATCTCCCACCCTTTGCGTTAAAGTAGATGAAAAACCCAATATCCTAGAATAATTCATTTTTACACTTATTTTATCGAACACATTACCAGAAAATAAAATGGCTCAATGTTCAGTCCACATGATTTGCAGCAAATGTCCTTGGGAATGATCCTTAAAGATGGATCCTTAAAGTGGATAAAAAAGTCAATTCCTTAGAATAATTCATTTTTCAACTTATTTTATCGAACACATTACCAGAAAATAAAATTGCTCAATGTTCAGTCCACAGGACTTGCAGCAATTGTCCTTGGGAATGATCCTTAAGGATTGCCAGGACACTACGTCGTCATAATCTCCCACCCTTCGCGTTGAAGTGGATGAAAAACCCAATATCCTAGAATTATTCATTTTTCGAGTTATTTTATCGAACACATTACCAGAAAATAAAATGGCTCAATGTTCAGTCTACAGGACTTGCAGCAATTGTCCTTGAGAATGATCCTTAAGGATCGCCAGGACACTACGTCGTCATAATCTCCCACCCTTCGCGTTGAAGTGGATGAAAAACCCAATATCCTAGAATTATTCATTTTTCGAGTTATTTTACCGAACACATTAGCAGAAAATAAAATGGCTCAATGTTCAGTCCACAGGATTTGCAGCAAATGTCCTTGGGAATGATCCTTAAGGATTGCCAGGGCACTACGTCGTCACAATCTCCCACCCTTTGCGTTAAAGTGGATAAAGAAGCCAATTCCTTAGAATAATTCATTTTTCAACTTATTTTATCGAACACATTACCAGAAAATAAAATGGCTCAATGTTCAGTCCACAGGACTTGCAGCAATTGTCCTTGGGAATGATCCTTAAGGATTGCCAGGACACTACGTCGTCATTATCTCCCACCCTTTGCGTTAAAGTGGATGAAAAACCCAATATCCTAGAATAATTCATTTTTCGAGTTATTTTATCGAACACATTACCAGAAAATAAAATGGCTCAATGTTCAGTCCAAAGGATTTACAGCAAATGTCCTTGGAAATGATCCTTAAGGATCGCCAGGACACTACGTCGTCATAATCTCCCACCCTTTGCGTTAAAGTGGATGAAAAACCCAATATCCTAGAATAATTCATTTTTCGAGTTATTTTATCGAACACATTACCAGAAAATAAAATGGCTCAATGTTCAGTACACAGGATTTACAGCAAATGTCCTTGGAAATGATCCTTAAGGATCGCCAGGACACTACGTCGTCACAATCTCCCACCCTTTGCGTTAAAGTGGATAAAGAAGTCAATTCCTCAGAATAATTCACTTTTCAACTTATTTTATCGAGCACATTACCAGAAAATAAAATGGCTCAATGTTCAGTCCACAGGATTTACAGCAAATGTCCTTGGGAATGATCCTTAAGGATTGCCAGGACACTACGTCGTCATAATCTCCCACCCTTTGCGTTAAAGTGGATAAAAAAGTCAATTCCTTAGAATAATTCATTTTTCAACTTATTTTATTGAACACATTACCAGAAAATAAAATGGCTCAATGTTCAGTCCACAGGACTTGCAGCAAATGTCCTTGGGAATGATCTTTAGGGATCGCCACACAGTGGGATCATTCTGAAAAAAGACGATCAAAACCTCTAAGAGCCGTTAGATGACATTTTAGCATATAGGTGTCTTTGGAAGATATGTTTAGAAAAATCTTCTCTATGTTTATGCATATTCACTGTATGGTAAAACTGTAGGGTGAACCCGAGCAAAAAAATATTTTTTCAAAATATTTTTTTAGAGGGTATATGTCTTCAGCAAAATTGTAGAACAAGTAATTTCAAGTATCTTTGCTGAAGATACCATATAGTTTGGACTTCATTTTTTGGGAGAAAATATTAAAGTTTAAAAATCAACCTCAAAATCAGTTTTTTGAACTTTTCCATGATTATATCGTAAAATTTCAACGTGATATGTTCTACAAGTTTGTAGGTAGGGTCTGGGACCATTTGGGCAGGAGCACCTATTTTGGGCACTTGCTGCTAGAACTCAGTCAATTTCAAATCGATTGACTTGAATTTTTGTTCGTGGCTTGATACTGTGCCTAGCTGACCGTGTCTCAAAAATCAAGTCAATCGGTTGAAAATTGACTGAGTTATAGCAGCAAGTGCCCAAAATAGGTGCTCCTGCCCAAATGGTCCTAGACCCTACTACTGGAATACACTATCTTGCCGAAGACACCAACTCTGTAAACTTGAAAATTGCTCCAGTAAACCATTTTTTTTTTGAAAATTTTTCACTGTTTTCACTATTGAATATTTTTTGAATAGGCACTTTTTGGCAGCCGTGGTATCAAAATTTCAATGCTTTATCATGTCCAGAATAGACCAAACGTGACTTAACAATCGGGTCTGATAAGGCACTTTGATTTCTGATGCTATTTTAATAGTCATTTTTTCGAAGAAAATATTCACAAATTTCATACAAATCAATTAATACAAACTTTTCGACATTAATATTTGTTAATAAAAATAGTATTCTTGTTGAAATAGTCTACATTTCTAACACTGTGGTTGACTTTACATTGAATACCCGACAAAAAATATCGCTTTTTAAATTTTTAGATGAGTTAAAACTCACTATTGAATTTTTTTTTGTAAGCACTTTTTGGCAGCCGTGCTGTCAAAATTTCTATGGTTCATTATGTCCAGAATAGACCAAAATTGACTTAACAATCGGGTCTGATAAGACACTTTGATATCTGAAGCTATTTTAATAGTAATTTTCAAAGAAAATATTCACAAGTCTCATACAACCTTTCGATATTATTTTTAGCTCATCCAAGTAGTAATTCTGAATAAAAAAAAAACAAGTTAAATAAATGAAGACTATTTCAACTGTTGGTGTCATTTATTTTGAACTACAAATTTTGAAAGAGGGAAAAGCCTCTTTGAGTGATTTCCTCATCTACGAAATCTTTCTTAAAAAGACACAAAACCTTTTTATCTTTTCAAAACATCGTTATAATATAAACTTAAAACTAAAGGCTCCTCCGGAAAAGTATCCATAATCGAGCCGTGATCTTGATGCGGATTTGTCAAGGTAATATGTCTACCAATATATATAGGTATACCAAGGTAATATGTCTACCAATATATATAGGTCTACCAATATATATGGGTAATATGTCTACGACGAAGAATCTTGAAAATCATGGACAGGAATCGACCTAACGGACGCAGTTCTTGAAAACTGGAAAAAATAAATTTTAAAGAGTATCAAACAGCATAACCAATTTCAATAAAATATCTGTGAAGAATTTTCATCATGACGTAAGATTTACAACCTAAAATACCTCTAACAGATACTGGTTATTTTGATGTGATGTAACAATGTTTCACTCGTTTTATTTTATTTTTTTTTTATTTTCAACACAAAACTTGTTGAGGCATTCATTATATTTTCACCTTTTTAGTTTTATAACCGAAGTTATAATGTTAACATAGCAAATGAAAAAAAAAATGTTATTATTGTTTTAGTTGATTTATTAATGTATGTATTTTAACATAAATAAATGCATTGGGAATTACAATAAAAAATTAGATAAGAAACACAGTTTTTAATTGGTATTAAAAACTCATCTAAAAATTTAAATAGCGATATTTTTTGTCGTATATTCAATGTAAAGTCAACCACAGTGTTAGAAATGTAGACTATTTCAACAAGAATACTATTTGGATTAACAAATATTAATGTCGAAAAGTTTTCGTGAGTTTTCAGTTTGTATTAATTGATTTGTATGAAATTTGTGAATATTTTCTTTGAAAAATGACTATTAAAATAGCATCAGAAATCAAAGTGCCTTATCAGACCCGATTGTTAAGTCACTTTTGGTCTATTCTGGACATGATAAAGCATTGAAATTTTGATAGCACGGCTGCCAAAAAGTGCCTATTCAAAAAATATTCAATAGTGAAAATAGTGAAAAATTTTCAAAAAAATTGGTTTACTGGAGCAATTTTCAATTTTACAGAGTTGGTGTCTTCAGCAAGAGAGTGTATTCCAGTAGTATCCACTAACTTGTAGAACATATCACGTTGAAATTTTACGATATAATCATGGAAAAGTTCAAAAAACTGATTTTGAGGTTGATTTTTAAACTTTAATATTTTCTCCCAAAAAATGAAGTCCAAACTATATGGTATCTTCAGCAAAGATACTTGAAATTACTTATTCTACAACTTTGCTGAAGACATCTACCCTCTAAAAAATTATTTTGAAAAAATATTTTTTTGCTCGGGTTTACCCTACAGTTTTACCATACAGTGAATATGCATAAAAATAGAGACGATATTTCTGAACATATCTTCCAAAGACACCTATATGCTGAAATGTCATCTAACGGCTCTTAGAGGTTTTGATCGTCTTTTTTCAGAATGATCCCACTGTGCGCCAGCACACTACGTCGTCACTAAAGTGGATAAAAAAGTCAATTCCTTGAAATTATTCATTTTTCAACTTATTTTATCGAACACATTACCAGAAAATAAAATGGCTCAATGTTCAGTCCACAGGACTTGCAGCAAATGTCCTTGGGAATGATCCTTAAGGATTGCCAGAACACTACTTCGTCATAATCTCCCACCCTTTGCGTTAAAGTGGATAAAAAGTCAATTCCTTGAAATTATTCATTTTTCAACTTATTTTATCGAACACATTACCAGAAAATAAAATGGCTCAATGTTCAGTCCACAGGATTTGCAGCAAATGTCCTTGGGAATGATCCTTAAGGATTGCCAGGACACTACGTCGTCATAATCTCCCACCCTTTGCGTTAAAGTGGATAAAGAAGTCAATTCCTCAGAATAATTCATTTTTCAACTTATTTTATCGAACACATTACCAGAAAAAATGGCTCAATGTTCAGTCCACAGGGTTTGCAGCAAATGTCCTTGGGAATGATCTTTAGGGATCGCCAGGAAACTACGTCGTCACAATCTCCCACCCTTTGCGTTAAAGTGGATAAAGAAGTCAATTCCTTAGAATAACTCATTTTTCAACTTATTTTATCGAACACATTACCAGAAAATAAAATGGCTCAATGTTCAGACCACAGGATTTGCAGCAAATGTCCTTGGGAATGATCCTTAAGGATTGCCAGGACACTACGTCGTCATAACCTCCCACCCTTTGCGTTAAAGTGGATGAAAAACCCAATATCCTAGAATAATTCATTTTTCGTGTTATTTTATCGAACACATTACCAGAAAATAAAATGGCTCAATGTTCAGTCCACAGGATTTACAGCAAATGTCCTTGGGAATGATCCTTAAAGATGGATCCTTAAAGTGGATAAAAAGTCAATTCCTTAGTATAATTCATTTTTCAACTTATTTTATCGAACACATTACCAGAAAATAAAATGGCTCAATGTTCAGTCCACAGGATTTACAGCAAATGTCTTTGGGAATGATCCTTAAGGATTGCCAGGACACTACGTCGTCATAATCTCCCACCCTTTGCGTTAAAGTGGATAAAAAAGTCAATTCCTTAGAATAATTCATTTTTCAACTTATTTTATCGAACACATTACCAGAAAATAAAATGGCTCAATGCTCAGTCCACAGGATTTACAGCAAATGTCCTTGGGAATAATCCTTATGGATTGCCAGGACACTACGTCGTCATAATCTCCCACCACGGTGCTCCATTTACCGTTATTATAAAATAAAATATACCATCAAAACCTGAAACGCCATTCTCTTTATTTATCTATCCTACACCTCTGGGCAAATTTTTAAAATCATCGTTGGGCGAAATTTTGAGTTACGCCCTTTTAAAGGGCCTAACCTCTAAAAAACGTGTTTTCTATAGAATAACACCACATTTCATAACAGAATCATGAATTAAAGGCATCAATAACAAAAATTATCATGAATAACATTGAAATTTTGTAGTATGCATCCATATAAATATCGGTGGAGTGCATTTTCTATTAAAATTGGTCATTATGTCAATATACGGTAGGTGTTCTTAGGGCCTATAGAAAACAAACATTTCATCGGTCTAACAAATTCAGTTAAAAGTATGTTGTATTGTGATTCCGTATGTCTATCAATGTTCATATTACTCTCAGTCAAGGAAACAGTATTCACATGCATACAGCACCAACATTTCAAAAGGACGTAACTGACCTTCTACACAATATCTGCTACCATAGCTGTAGATCGTATCTCATCTTTGCCAGGACACCAACAACCACTATCGGAAAGAATTGCATTTTTCCGTCCAGTAGTGGTTGTACATTGCGTCCGAGAGATAAAGGTTTGGTTTCGGCTATCAGATTCACCTTTTTGAAATGTTAGCACCGATTTGTTAAGGACAAGGTATTTGGAGTACATAGCTCAAAATTTCTAGAGCACCGTTTTTTAGAACCGTTGAACGGATTTGTATGAAAATGCATCACGCTAATTGTTCAGTGGTTGTCAATAGCGTGATGCATTTTGATCCAAATCCGTTCAACGGTTCTAAAAAACGGTGCTCTAGAAATTTTGAGCAATGTACTCCAAATACCTTGTCCTTAAGAGCGTACACTCTCTATACAGCAAATCTGCTTTAAAAACAATAGTCAAAATATGGGCAACCATAAATTAAACAAAAAGAAATATGTCTATGTGCAAAATATCTTACGTTATAAGAATAGAAAACCAAAATATGGAAAGGCCAAAAGACAAAAAATCGGAAAGGCAACAAATAATCAAGCATAATTTGCAGGGTGACATTTTTTCTTCTTTCAAAATATGTAGTTAAGACTTTTTGTCCCTACTAATTTTACTTTCATTCGACCTTTTGTCTTTCAATTTTTTCATTTGTACGTTTTGTCTTCATCAGCTTCAGCATTTCAGAAGAGCGTAACTGCTTTTTGATACGGCACCTTCTTTTATGGATGTAGATTGCGTGTCACCCCTCTAATGTAAGCCGTCGAAAGAATAGCATTCTTTTTGTTTAGAAGTGCCATGCCACAGCTTAAAAAAAAAAGGTGTTGTTTTGGAAAGTTGTAACGCCCTGTTGAAATGCTGAGGCTGAGAAGACAAAACGTAGAAATTTAAAAAAATCGAAAGACAATATTGCGCATTTAACCGTAGATTATCGCGCAACAATGTTCAAAATCGCTAATAGATCGTCGCCAGTACATCATATCGTGTTCGTGTCTTCTACGATAAGTGCGTAAAATAGCTAAGGATTGACCGCGCAGAAGACACCGAAACAGTTAAATGCAACCACGCATATCTATTTAAATTTTTGCAAAACTGTGCACGATATTTTTTTCTTGCAATGTATAATAGGTCGATAAAAGTAAAATTAGTAGGAACAAAGGGTCTTACCTACATATAATAGACAAATAGACAAATTTTCATGCAGCATATTGTGTTCGTTTATTTGATGCCTGTTTTGCCTTTTTTGTCTTTTAGCCTTGTACCTAATGCTTTTTGTTTTCTATTTTTATAAGTTTTAACTTACGATATTTGGACACTGACATATTTCTTTTTGTTTAATTTATGGTTGCCCATGCCCATATTTGACTATTGTTTTTAAAGCAGATTTGCTATAAAAGAGTGTACCTCTAGACCAACATATGAAAAAGGCGGAACAAACGCCTCAACTTCTTTCGTCTCTCTTAGGCGTGTTTCAATTCATTCATGCAAATTTATCCTGTTATCAGATAGAGGGGAGACTGCTTTACCTGTTACTGGTTAGAGTTTGCGTGAATAATGGGAAATATGCTCAGGAGGATCTGAAGAAGCAGAAATTTGCAATGTTTGTTACGCACTTTTCAAATGTTGGTATAATCTAAATTGAGTTTAACCCTCGAGCAGTCGCGTCTTCAACTACCTACAACGGCACTACGTTCACATTTTGTATCACAAGCGTGCATTTTTCATGGTGCGTGTACTCAGTACACGACAAGACCGCTCCCGGGTTAAATAAGGGCCAAAGTAACATGAGCGAGTTCTCTTCATCGACTTTCTCTTTTTCAAAATAAAGTGACAAGATGCAAGTATGGTTGCACTTTTTGGTCATAAATCGCTAGAATGCGATGCATTCTAGCGTCTAAGTGTGATAAAATTGATTGAATTTGCATCTTGTCACTTTAATTTTCAGAAGAGAGAGTCGACGAAGAGAAATCGATCATGTTACTTTCGCCCTTATTTAAACTCAATAGGTGATAACATTTCAAAAAGGCAAATCTGCTTGCTGAAACCAAACCTTTATCTCTCCGACGCAATGTACAACCACTACTGGATGAGGAAAATGCAATTCTTTCTGATATCTGGTTGTTGGTGTCCTGGGAAAGATGAGATGCGATCTACGGTAGAAGATATTGTGTTGAAGATAAGTTACGTCCTTTTGAAATGTTGGTGCTGGATGCATATGAATACTATCGCCTTGACTGAGAGTAATATTAACATCGATAGACATATGGAATAACAATACAATATACTTTTAACTGAATTTGTTACACCGATGAAATGTTTGTTTTCTATAGGCCATAAGAACACCTACCGTATATTGACATAATGACCAATTTTGATAGAAAATGCACTCCACTAATATTTATATGGATGCATACTACCAAATTTCAATATAATTCATGATAATTTTTGTTATTGATGCCTTTAATTCATGATTCTGTTATGAAATGTTGTGTTATTCTATAGAAAACAGGATTTTTTAGAGGTTAGGCTCTTTAAAAGGGCGTAACTCAAAATTTCGCCCAACGATGATTTTAAAAATTTGCCCAGAGGTGTAGGATAGATAAATAAAGAGAATGGCGTTTCAGGTTTTGATGGTATATTTTATTTTATAATAACGGTAAATGGAGCACCGTGCCCACCCTTTGCGTTGAAGTGGATGAAAAACCCAATATCCTAGAATTATTCATTTTTCGAGTTATTTTATCGAACACATTACCAGAAAATAAAATGGCTCAATGTTCAGTCTACAGGACTTGCAGCAATTGTCCTTGAGAATGATCCTTAAGGATCGCCAGGACACTACGTCGTCATAATCTCCCACCCTTTGCGTTAAAGTGGATGAAAACCCCAATATCCTAGAATAATTCATTTTTCGAGTTATTTTATCGAACACATTACCAGAAAATAAAATGACTCAATGTTCAGTCCACAGGACTTGCAGCAATTGTCCTTGAGAATGATCCTTAAGGATCGCCAGGACACTACGTCGTCACAATCTCCCACCCTTTGCGTTAAAGTGGATAAAGAAGTCAATTCCTTAGAATAATTCATTTTTCAACTTATTTTATCGAACACATTACCAGAAAATAAAATGGCTCAATGTTCAGTCTACAGAATTTACAGCAAATGTCCTTGGGAATGATCCTTAAGGATCGCCAGGACACTACGTCGCCTAATGACCTTCGGCCGAATGGCCTTCGGCCTAATGACCTTCGGCCGAATGGCCTGACACCGTCACAATCTCCCACCCTTTGCGGTTAAAGTGGTTAGAAAGTCAACAAATTTGTTCAATGAGTTATTTCGTTATTGATGTTTCTGAGGAGGGATATGTCGTCTTGATAATAGGGCCATTTATTCTATATAGAGTAGTTTACCCTAATTTCCAACTCATTTGGATTGACTACAGCACTAACATTACAATAATTACCCCTTGAAGTTCCAATTTATGTTGCTGAGCGGAATACGCCTAAATGTATGTAATTCCGTCAAGGGTGGAATGGCCGCAGGGAAACAAAACCGATCTCCAAAACCTTAAGTTTAGACTCCAAGTCATCTACTAAGGGCAAAGACTTGAGGCCAGTTCACTGAATTTGTATGGTATAACTGTTTGACTTTGGGCTGCAAAACGGTGAGTCGATAAGGAGAGCGTCCAATATAGCTCTGGTCCTCACAAGTTCCTACCTCATGCTTCCACGGGTCAAGCGATGACAAAGACCGCCAGCTAAGAGTTGAGTGCTTAGCTGGTAGTGCAGCCTGGGCACTGTTGTCCTTCTGACTTCAGCTAGATTGAGGAGGTACGATCCGAGTGTCTGTTCACCAAGGAGGTGCGGCTCAAACAGCGTCTGTTCTGGCATCCAGCGGCTTAGTAAGAAACGCTGCACCACGCCCAGCTAGATCCAAGGTGGTAGCCCCATCAGCGTGGTCGTCCCAGTATTGGTTGGGACGTTAAACAGAACTGGCACGATGGCCCTCCGGCGAGACAGGAGTGTTGGCGTAGGCCCAATAAGCCACCCGTAAAAATCCCCATTGCGAATAACATAGGAGAAAATACGACTCGATACAATCGGCAAAGACCCACGCGACGAAATAAGGACTACGATTGGAAACTTGGAACATGGAATTGCAAGTCACTAGGTTTCGCAGGATGTGACAGGATAATCTACGACGAACTACATCCCCGCAACTTCGACATCGTGGCGTTGCAGGAACTTTGTTGGACTGGACAGAAAGTGTGGAAAAGCGGGCATCGATCGGCTACCTTCTACCAAAGCTGTGGCACCACCAATGAACTGGGAACAGGATTCATAGTGTTGGGCTAGGAAAGTGGTTGTTAAAAGTCAAACATTTTTCCTACATGAAATCAGTGAACTGGCCTCAAGTCTTTGCTCTTAGAAGATGACTTGGGGTCTAAACTTAAGGTTTAGGAGGGAGACGTTCACTTTCTATCGGGCAGTTTTTGCCAAATGACGATTTAGGGTGGATTACCCATATACAAGGAAAGTGGTTGTTAAAAGTCAAACAGTTCTACCACACAAATTCAGTGAATTGGCCTCAAGTCTTTGCCCTTAGTAGATGACTTGGGGTCTAAACTTAAGGTTTAGTAGGGAGACATTCACTTTCTATCGGGCAGTTTTTGCCAAATGACGATTTAGGGTGAGTTTTCCGTATACTAGGAAAAGTGGTTGTTAAAAGTCAAACAGTTCTACCACACAAATTAAGTGAACTGGCCTCAAGTCTTTGCCCTTAGTAGATGACTTGGGGTCTAAACTTAAGGTTTAGGAGGGAGACATTCACTTTCTATCGGGCAGTTTTTGCCAAATGACGATTTAGGTTGAGTTTCCTGTATACTAGGAAAAGTGGTTGTTAAATGTCAAACAGTTCTACCACACAAATTCAGTGAACTGGCCTCAAGTCTTTGCCCTTAGAAGATGCCTTGGGGTCTAAACTTAAGGTTTAGGAGGGAGACGTTCACTTTCTATCGGGCATCTTTTGCCAAATGACGATTTGGGGTGAGTTTCCTGTATACTAGGAAAAGTGGTTGTTAAATGTCAAACAGTTCTACCACACAAATTCAGTGAACTGGCCTCAAGTCTTTGCCCTTAGAAGATGACTTGGGGTCTAAACTTAAGGTTTAGGATGGAGACATTCACTTTCTATCGGGCAGTTTTTGCCAAATGACGATTTAGGGTGAGTTTCCTGTATACTAGGAAAAGTGGTTTTTAAATGTCAAACAGTTCTACCACACAGAATCAGTGAACTGGCCTCAAGTCTTTACCCTTAGTAGATGCCTTGGGGTCTGAACTTAAGGTTTAGGAGGGAGACGTTCACTTTCTATCGGACAGTTTTTGCCAAATGACGATTTAGGGTGGGTTACCCATATACAAGAAAAGTGGTTGTTAAAAGTCAAACAGTTCTACCACACAAATTCAGTGAACTGGCCTCAAGTCTTTGCCCTTAGTAGATGACTTGGGGTCTAAACTTAAGGTTTAGGAGGGAGACGTTCACTTTCTATCGGGCAGTTTTTGCCAAATGACGATTTAGGGTGGGTTACCCATATACAAGGAAAGTGGTTGTTAAAAGTCAAACATTTTTCCTACATGAAATCAGTGAACTGGCCTCAAGTCTTTGCCCTTAGAAGATGACTGGGGGTCTAAACTTAAGGTTTAGGAGGGAGACGTTCACTTTCTATCGGGCAGTTTTTGCCAAATGACGATTTAGGGTGGGTTACCCATATACAAGGAAAAGTGGTTGTTAAACGTCAAACAGTTCTACCACACAAATTCAGTGAACTGGCCTCAAGTCTTTGCCCTTAGTAGATGACTTGAGGTCTAAACTTAAGGTTAAGGAGGGAGACGTTCACTTTCTATCGGGCAGTTTTTGCCAAATGACGAATTAGGGTGGGTTACCCATATACAAGGAAAGTGGTTGTTAAAAGTCAAACATTTTTCCTACATGAAATCAGTGAACTGGCCTCAAGTCTTTGCCCTTAGAAGATGACTTGGGGTCTAAACTTAAGGTTTAGGAGGGAGACGTTCACTTTCTATCGGGCAGTTTTTGCCAAATGACGACTTAGGGTGAGTTTCCTGTATACTAGGAAAAGTGGTTGTTAAATGTCAAACAGTTCTACCACACAAATTCAGTGAACTGGCCTCAAGTCTTTGCCCTTAGAAGATGACTTGGGGTCTAAACTTAAGGTTTAGGAGGGAGACGTTCACTTTCTATCGGGTAGTTTTTGCCAAATGACGATTTAGGGTGGGTTACCCATATACAAGGAAAGTGGTTGTTAAAAGTCAAACATTTTTCCTACATGAAATCAGTGAACTGGCCTCAAGTCTTTGCCCTTAGAAGATGACTTGGGGTCTAAACTTAAGGTTTAGGAGGGGGACGTTTACTTTCTATCGGGCAGTTTTTGCCAAGTGACGATTTAGGGTGGGTTACCCATATACAAGGAAAAGTGGTTGTTAAATGTCAAACAGTTCTACCACACAAATTCAGTGAACTTGCCTCAAGTCTTTGCCCTTAGTAGATGACTTGGGGTCTAAACTTAAGGTTTAGGAGGGAGACGTTCACTTTCTATCGGGCAGTTTTTGCCAAATGACGATTTAGGGTGGGTTACCCATATACAAGAAAAGTGGTTGTCAGAAGTCAAACATTTTTCCTACATAAAATCAGCGAACTGGCCTCAAGTCTTTGCCCTTAGTAGATGCCTTGGGGTCTAAACTTAAGGTTTAGGAGGGAGACGTTCACTTTCTATCGGGCAGTTTTTGTTAAATGACGATTTAGGGTGGGTTACCCATATACAAGGAAAGTGGTTGTTTAAAGTCAAACATTTTTCCTACATGAAATCAGTGAACTGGCCTCAAGTCTTTGCCCTTAGAAGATGACTTGGGGTCTAAACTTAAGGTTTAGGAGGGAGACATTCACTTTCTATCGGGCAGTTTTTGCCAAATGACGATTTAGGGTGAGTTTCCTGTATACTAGGAAAAGTGGTTGTTAAATGTCAAACAGTTCTACCACACAGAATCAGTGAACTGGCCTCAAGTTTTTGCGCTTAGTAGATGCCTTGGGGTCTAAACTTAAGGTTTAGGAGGGAGACGTTCACTTTCTATCGGGCAGTTTTTGCCAAATGATGATTTAGGGTGTGTTACCCATGTACAAGGAAAAGTGGTTGTTAAAAGTCAAACAGTTCTACCACACAAATTCAGTGAACTGGCCTCAAGTCTTTGCCCTTAGTAGATGACTTGGGGTCTAAACATAAGGTTTAGGAGGGAGACGTTCACTTTCTATCGGGCAGTTTTTGCCAAATGATGATTTAGGGTGGGTTACTCATATACAAGGAAAAGTGGTTGTTAAAAGTCAAACAGTTCTACCACACAAATTCAGTGAACTGGCCTCAAGTCTTTGCCCTTAGTAGATGACTTGGGGTCTAAACATAAGGTTTAGGAGGGAGACGTTCACTTTCTATCGGGCAGTTTTTGCCAAATGATGATTTAGGGTGGGTTACTCATATACAAGGAAAAGTGGTTGTTAAAAGTCAAACAGTTCTACCACACAAATTCAGTGAACTGGCCTCAAGTCTTTGCCCTTAGTAGATGACTTGGGGTCTAAACTTAAGGTTAAGGAGGGAGACGTTCACTTTCTATCGGGCAGTTTTTGCCAAATGATGATTTAGGGTTAGTTTCCTGTATACTAGGAAAAGTGGTTGTTAAATGTCAAACAGTTCTACCGCACAGAATCAGTGAACTGGCCTCAAGTTTTTGCGCTTAGTAGATGCCTTGGGGTCTAAACTTAAGGTTTAGGAGGGAGACGTTCACTTTCTATCGGGCAGTTTTTGCCAAATGACGATTTAGGGTGGGTTACCCATATACAAGGAAAGTGGTTGTTAAAAGTCAAACATTTTTCCTACATGAAATCAGTGAACTGGCCTCAAGTCTTTGCCCTTAGAAGATAACTTGGGGTCTAAACTTAAGGTTTAGGAGGGAGACGTTCACTTTCTATCAGGCAGTTTTTGCCAAATGACGATTTAGGGTGGGTTACCCATATACAAGGAAAGTGGTTGTTAAAAGTCAAACATTTTTCCTACATGAAACTGGCCTCAGTGAACTGGCCTCAAGTCTTTGCCCTTAGAAGATGACTTGGGGTCTAAACTTAAGGTTTAGGAGGGAGACGTTCACTTTCTATCGGGCAGTTTTTGCCAAATGACGATTTAGGGTGGGTTACCCATATACAAGGAAAAGTGGTTGTTAAAAGTCAAACAGTTCTACCACACAAATTCAGTGAACTGGCCTCAAGTCTTTGCCCTTAGTAGATGACTTGGGGTCTAAACATAAGGTTTAGGAGGGAGACGTTCACTTTCTATCGGGCAGTTTTTGCCAAATGACGATTTAGGGTGGGTTACCCATATACAAGGAAAAGTGGTTGTTAAAAGTCAAACAGTTCTACCACACAAATTCAGTGAACTGGCCTCAAGTCTTTGCCCTTAGAAGATGACTTGGGGTCTAAACTTAAGGTTTAGGAGGGAGACGTTCACTTTCTATCGGGCAGTTTTTGCCAAATGACGATTTAGGGTGGGTTACCCATATACAAGGAAAAGTGGTTGTTTGAAGTCAAACAGTTCTACCACACAGAATCAGTGAACTGGCCTCAAGTCTTTGCCCTTAGTAGATGCCTTGGGGTCTGAACTTAAGGTTTAGGAGGGAGACGTTCACTTTCTATCGGGCAGTTTTTGCCAAATGACGATTTAGTGTGGGTTACCCATATACAAGGAAAAGTGGTTGTTAAAAGTCAAACAGTTCTACCACACAAATTCAGTGAACTGGCCTCAAGTCTTTGCCCTTAGTAGATGCCTTGGGGTCTAAACTTAAGGTTTAGGAGGGAGACATTCACTTTCTATCGGGCAGTTTTTGCCAAATGACGATTTAGGGTAAGTAACCCATATTCCAGGAAAAGTGGTTGTTAAAAGTCAAACAGTTCTACCACACAAATTCAGTGAACTGGCCTCAAGTCTTTGCCCTTAGTAGATGACTTGGGGTCTAAACTTAAGGTTTAGGAGGGAGACATTCACTTTCTATCGGGCAGTTTTTGCCAAATCACGATTTAGGGTGAGTTACCCATATACAAGGAAAGTGGTTGTTAAAAGTCAAACATTTTTCCTACATGAAATCAGTGAACTGGCCTCAAGTCTTTGCCCTTAGAAGATGACTTGGGGTCTAAACTTAAGGTTTAGGAGGGAGACGTTCACTTTCTATCGGGCAGTTTTTGCCAAATGACGATTTAGGGTGAGTTTCCTGTATACAAGGAAAAAGGGGTTGTTAAATGTCAAACAGTTCTACCACACAGAATCAGTTTCCTGTATACTAGGAAAAGTGGTTGGTAAATGTCAAACAGTTCTACCACACAGAATCAGTGAACTGGCCTCAAATCTTTGCCCTTAGTAGATACCTTGGGGTCTAAACTTAAGGTTTAGTATTGAGACATTCACTTTCTATCGGGCAGTTTTTGCCAAATGACGATTTAGGGTAAGTAACCCATATTCTAGGAAAATTGGTTGTTAAATGTCAAACAGTTCTACCACACAAATTCAGTGAACTGGCCTCAAGTCTATGCCCTTAGTAAATGACTTGAAGTCTAAACTTAAGATTTAGGAGGAAGACGTTCACTTTCTATCGGGCAGTTTTTGCCAAATGACGATTTAGGGTGAGTTTCCTGTATACTAGGAAAAAGGGGTTGTTAAATATCAAACAGTACTACCACACAGAATCAGTTTCCTGTATACTAGGAAAAGTGGTTGGTAAATGTCAAACAGTTCTACCACACAGAATCAGTAAACTGGCCTCAAATCTTTGCCCTTAGTAGATGCCTTGGGGTCTAAACTTAAGGTTCAGGAGGGAGACGTTCACTTTCTATCGGGCAGTTTTTGCCAAATGACGATTCAGGGTGGGTTACCCATATACAAGGAAAAGTGGTTGTTAAACTTAAGATTTAGGAGAGACGTTCACTTTGCATTGGACATTTTTTTATTGGATATGATATTTTATAGGCATGCTACATTTTTGTCCTTGCAATGCAACATTTTTAATATCGATTGTTATTCAAATCACATTAGTATTCTACCCAAGTAACCACGATGCCGGAAGCTTTATTGCATGCTGATATACGGTGTATTTAGAGCAAACATTACTTTTTTTTTTAGAGTGACCAGGTGGAGCTGCAGGACAGCTGAAAGCAAAGCCTGGACCCTTTCCCTACTTTCCCCCTACTATGACCAATACTCACGATGGACTAGACGATGTCGTCAACTTGAGCAAAGTGTGCAGTATTTAGTATTGGGTCGTAGTAGTTATCAAAAATACAGTGTCGCTTACTGTTCCCATCACACCCGTATTTTGTGGAAGCTCTAGAAATGTAATATTTTGATACTTTTGAAGACTACTCAGTGACAATTATCAGAACTAGCGTTTGTAGCCGGTATGGGCAACTAGTTTTTCTGACATCATCGCCAAACAATAATCAAAAAATATCCCAAGTTACATTGTGTATTCTGAAAGTTATTTCAAGTTAAATACCAATATTGTTATGATGAACCGATGTTGGTCATCTACAGCACTGGAATCATCTTCAAATAACTCTCTTTTTGAGCTTCCATTTGATGTCGTGGACATAAAACTTATCAGTCGAACGCCTTATGTTAATGTACAGTTAATGTATCCTATGTCGTCGCTAGTCGTCTTTTGCTTCTCTGTGTTCATCTCTTGTATCCCTATGAAGCCAGAATTATCCTTATGTCCACCGTATCATAGCATAGTTTATACTACATTCAAATTACTACAGTTTTCCATGTTTCTGGATCCTGACAAAAAAAATAAGATTAAGTTTTAATTTTGATCACATCATAACTCCTGCTCTTTTACTTTTATTGTCATAATATCGACTAAGTCAGGTCGTAAGGTAAGGTCGGTTAGTTGGTTATTGTATTATCAATTGAAACTAATAAAGATCATCCATCAACTATGGTGTACTCGTCCCTAACAGAATCTATAAAAATAAACAAATCTCATTTTAAAATAATAAGATGGATCGCGGTAGGCGGCGTTCGCGGACGGTTGAGTTTTTGGTTTACTGTCATGTTTTTTCACTTCCGCGGATTTTAGATTCGGCCGAGAATTTGTAAAAATTTATTTGTTTAAAAATTAGACAATTCAATGTTGTGTACGAATTTCTATTTGGATGGTGACAACTTGAGATGAAGGTGAAGCTTTCCAGTAACACCCGGCGAAGTGCATGGAAGTGGAAGGAGAGTTTTTGGAAAAATTCACAATTCTCCGAAGAAAACAGTGATTGAACGGTTTGAAACACACCGACAAGTGGCCACCGTTGGCAAGTGATTTTTTTACGGTAACAATGTTTCCGACAGAATCGGTCGTCGTTTTGTTACTTTTCTCTTCGTCGCGTCCCGTAGTGTCAAACTTGCAGATCTGGAGCTAGTACTCGTAGGTCGTGCGTTTAGCCGTGAAGATACTTTGAAACTGTATCTAACGAAGAAAATCATCGGAAATTCAGTGAAAATGTGTGGAAAACTTGGTTTATGTATCAAATAAATTATCTTATTCTGACCCGTTGGTGTGTGTAGATCGGTGGATGGGGTGGTCAAATTCGTATGTTCGTGTTGAAAAATCGGTTCTTAAGGAAATTGGCTGGTGGTGACAATCAGTCGCTAGTTCGTTTCCATTTTGTTCTCTAGCACGAAAAAAGTGTTTTTGAAGTGTTTGAGACGCCACTAGCAACAGAGCAATGGAGGAATAGACATCGAGATTGGTGAGTTCGTTTCATGCTATTATTCTATTGTGAAAGCTTACAAATGATAAATGTTCTTTTGATGCGGATAAATGTTCTTGGTGCTTAAAACGTTTTTGTACGCTGATTTTCTTTATCTTCCTCTTTTATCTTTGATGCCATATCTTTTAATTATTCTTCCATCATATTTTTACAGTTTGGTGACAAACTGAGTATCGACCTGAAGCATAATTTGAAAACCCTTATTAGCATTTTAACATCATCTTTGAAGCTTCAGACTATCCGCAGTAATATATTGTTTCATTTTGAGCATAGGCTTATGATAACAAAAAATGTACATATGTCAAATGACATATTGCAAGCGAAACATAATCGGGCTCTGCATTGTGCTAGTTGCTGTAATCGCCAGATTCAACCTAGGTTCAGGAAGTTATAGATTTTAGTAAATCATGACATGAATTTCTGAACTTGTCATTTCATGTTGCTGTGATAGGCTAACATATTTGTACTAATTTAATATTTTGGTTGTGCTTATTATGGGATTATTGTTCTATATATTTGGGAATGGGACCATTATTCTTTCTTTTCGTTTCAGAGAGCGAGTAATGGCGCTTAAGCCTAGGCTTTAAAGCCAGGACACATGGACAAATGCCTGTGCCCCATCCCAGGAGAAGAGACCCCAACTATAACGGAGTGTGCAATAACCTTCTTAGCTGCACCACTCCCAACGATCTCATGTTCAAAAATCATTCCCCTACACAGATACGGTTGGTACGGTTGTCCCCGTTTCTTCCTTCATTCAATTCAAAAAGGTTTGTCAATCATGTCATTCATAAGTGGATAACCTGATTGCCTTATATTTTTGAATTATCTTTCAATCCAATAGTCTGCACAGTGGGCCTGGCCATTTTAATATTTGCATCACATCTATGATATGCTTCAAATATTAATGCTGACAAGAAAATATCAGAAGAAATTTTGATATTTCCAGGATGCTTTTCAATACTGGCTGTGCAAGCACTAGAATAGAATAGAATAGAATAGAAATCTCATTTTAAAATAATAATTTCCTTCATAATCTTCTAATAGCAGTCAATTTGAATGTTAACATAAAAGCTTCAACTGTAAGCAAACTTGTCTCAGCGTCACAGTGCTTGGAGTAAACTTATGATAAATACACCTAAGGGAGCCCCTAGGATTCTCAGCATCGGTCATGTCTATATAAACATTTCCTACTCTCACGTTATTCTTATATTGCCAACTACATTGAAAACGTCAACGTATAGAACCTGTCACTATGTCCACCTAGTCAAGTAGTGAACCATTTCTGTCGAGTTTAGTCAAGTCACGACGTTCTGGCGTCAAAAATACGTCTTACACGTAACCAGTGGATCTATTTGATGGTTAATCATACGTTGGAAACAGAATAGTTATGTTCTTACCTTACGTGTTTTTTTTATGATTTTTACTCACGATTCCTCTTCATTTGGGCTGCAAAACGGTGAGTCGATAAAGAGAGCGTCCAACATAGCTCTGGTCCTCACAAGTTCCTACCTCATGCTTCCACGGGTCAAGCGATGACAAAGACCGTCAGCTAAGAGTTGTGTGCTTAGCTGGTAGTGCAGCCTGGGCACTGTTGTTCTTCTGACTTCAGCTAGATTGAGGAGGTACGATTCGAGCGTTTGTTCACCAAGGAGGTGCGGCTCAAACAGCGTCTGTTCTGGCATCCAGCGGCTGAGTAAGAAACGCTGCACCACGCCCAGCTAGATCCAAGGTGGTAGCCCCATCAGTGTGGTCGTCCCAGTGTTGGTTGAGACGGTGGTGATAGAAGTACTCCGAGTTGTTATTTTGCTCATGTAAAAGGAAGGGAAAAGAAAAGAAGGGAAGGAAAGGATATGATTAGTAGTTGTTATTCGGTACAGTAGAGAGGTTGTGGTGATACACTGGGTTCAGTTTTTATATGGCTGGTCGATTCGCAAGATGAAAATATGTAACAATCCAATGTATTCACTCAATGGCTGTTCAGAATGGTTCCACGGACATGGATAGCAAATCATTAATTTTTCAACATATCGGATGTGTTTAAAAAATCGTTCATTTATGTAATGTACTTTTTCCCTGAAGTACGAAAACGCGCGATCGCGAGTTAATGATTTACATCCCATCTTCAAGGGATCCCTACAAGCTCAATGCATCATTCTAGCACTTTAGAATATCAGCGTTGATGAAGCTGTTCAAATATTACGTAACATGTTTGGGGAAAAATAGATTTTATTTACTCAAAATAAATTACATTAAATAATCCTTCAACAACCCTTTACTTGTTCTCCCAAGAACCCTGCCTCGACCAAGTTGGCAGGACGCTGCCCAAACCCTCTCTGAACTAAAGGGCAGAGCAAACATTACTTTACATGCAAACTTAAAGTTAATTTAAAGTGGAAATGGGCAATTATGCGACTGCTCCAAGATTATACCAGTTTAATCTTAATTTGATTCTATAATTGCCCACTTCCACTTTAAATCAACCTTAAGTTTGCATGTAAAGTAATGAATGCACTAAATACACCGTATATCTGCATGCAATAAGGCTTCAGCACCGTTGTTACTTGGGATTTTACAGGCATGCAACATTTTCCATGCGATGCTACAATTTTCATATCTGCAACATGTCAGCTACATTTTTTCTATTGTTTGACATCCTACGCACATTAGTATTCTATCAGAAGTGATCTTTTGCGGACATGCTACATTTTTCTTGTGATGCTACATTTTTCATGTCATGCAACAACTTTCATGGCATGCACTTTCTGTATCATGCAACATTATTGTTATAAGTGACATACAACCAATACTAGTATTCTCATGAAGGTGACATTTTACAGGCATGCAACATTTTCCATGCGATGCAACAATTTTCATATCTGCAACATGTCAGCTACATTCTTTCTATTGTTTGACATCCTACACACATTAGTATTCTATCAGAGGTGATCTTTTGCGGACATGCTGCTTTTTTTTGGCTATGTAACCATACTATGCAACATTTTTCATAGCAATGCAACTTTTTCACGTTGCGCAACATTTTCAGTTGTTGCGATGGATCGGACACATGTTTTACAGGATTAATCTTTTATCGGTACAAAGTCATCCCTTTATTCAAGTACGGTACAAAAACTGGTTGTTAGATTCCCTCCAACCAGTAAAAACACGGAAAAATAAAACTGGTTGATGAAAACTGGTTGTTAGATTCACAGAAGTGAAAGCAAGAGGAAAATAATAACAAAATGTTTTGGTTCCTCTGGCTTCTCCTGCACTGAACGAAAACCCCATCCCGAAATCGACTGATTTGTCCGACCATCCAGTCCAAATTACCAAAATCGTGTTTTCGAATGACCAATCAGTCATACGGCAATCATCCCAAAAAGCGGATGACGATCATCTTATTCGCGTATGAGTCGACGCACGCTATGTGAATGAATATTAGTTGCAGAGCGAAGGCCACACAGATGCACCGAATTTATTCATCGATAGCGTAACAAGTTCCTTGATCGTGACACCCGGGACATTGACGATTTTGTTTCGCATGTCCTATCCTGAACATGTCATATTTTTTGAAAGGGTGCCCGCAAGGGCGCCTTGGCCATACTAAGCACATATATTTTGAAAAAGGTAGCGGTGACATTATTGTTATCAATCGCTAAAAAACAAAGTTGCTCGACCATATGGTCGACATTCTATTTTCATATCGCTGTCATCCGGTTTTAAGATGACATCATTTGGTCGGCGGACCATACGGTTTCCGACCGAATATCGTTAAGGGGCGTGATCGTATCGCCTCTCAGTCGATCTTGGGCGGGGGGTTTCGTTCAGTGTGATCGGGATTTGGATTGTTTTTTTCTGCAGCAATTTCTCAAAGCAATTTTTCGAAGAAGTTCAATAAGAACTTCTAGTTAAAAAAAAAAACAGGTTGACCTTAGGGTTGACCAGAATCCGCAACAATTGCATTTTTTTTTCGTTTGCGCCATTTGAAATTGTGTTTGGGATGTGTACATAACATTTATAGAAGAGCGTCAAGGTTTATGTTTATTTGCCTATTACTGTTAAAATCTTCAAAACAGTACATACAATATTCATGGATTCTCGGGAAGTAAAGCACATATTCTACCACAGTTTTTTCAATTATTATACAACTTTTAGAAATCCGACAAATTGATCATGAAATCCTCCGAATGTTAATTTAAGGCAGTGCTTCCCAAACTGTGCGCCGCGGCGCCCTGGTGCGCCGTGAACATCTCTCAGGTGCGCCGCGGAATCTTGGGCCAAAACACAAAGAACAAACTCTTATTATTGAAGGCAGAATATATCTTAAGCTGTTTTTGTATTGTTTTGTAAAACTTGTGTCACCTCAAACCCTTTTATGTGCTCAATACCAATGTTTTGGCATTTTGTGGAAAACTTCAGAAGAAACTCATTCAAAGGGGGTTTCCTTCTTCTAAATTTTCAATTATATAGTAATATTCCAAATACTACGAATGTTTTCCGGAACTTATAATATCCTCATGAAACATTTAGATTTTTACGAAAATTTTATATTTCCGGAATTTTGGAAATTTTCGTAATATTCTCAAATTATTGGACTTAGGCTAAGTTTTCGATTTTATCAATAGCTTATAATTCAAAGTAGATATTTCAATAAACTGTTTTGAAGTTCTTTGTATGATACTGTCATCTATAATTACTGTCAATCTCCAGGTCTTCGTGTTGTCTCGTGTTGAGTTGAGTGCTTTGAGTTCCGAATACAAAAACATGACCCCTCACCGTCACTGTCAGCCGTTCCGCTAATTCATTTTTATATCTATTTTCCCATAAATTTGGTCATCTACAGTACGTACTTTATTAAAAAAAAATATAAGTTTTGCAATGCAATCCTTCAGAAATCTAAAATTTGTGTTAAGTTCTGTGAATCTTTAAGCATTTTTTCTTTTTTTTTTACGATTTATATTTGAAATTTTGAACTGAAGGTGTTAAAATTATTAAAATTCTTTGTAAAAAGTTGTTGGTGCGCCGCGAAAATTTTGAAAATTTCAAAAGGCGCCGCGGTAGCAACAAGTTTGGGAACCTCTGATTTAAGGGAATCTGATAGTAATTTCTCTAGGAAGTTCTCCATTATTTCTTAACGAAACTTTTACTGCAGTTTCTTGAAGAATTCCTTAGAGAAATTCATCAGCAGTTCAGAATTATTCCAGCAATTCTCTCAGGGATTTTCCAGAAAAAAAGGAAATTAATCCGGGAATTGCTCCATAAATTCCTACAATAATTCCTACAGAAGTATTTTGAGGGAATGCTCAGAGAAATCCTCCAGAAACTCCTCCAGATATAACACCAGAAATTCCTCCAAGAATTCCCCCAGAGATTCACCCAAAAATTTTTCCGAAGGTTCCTTGAGAGATATCACCTTTAAGGATTCCTCCAGCATTTTTGCAGCAATTCATTCATGGATTCTTCTATTAAATCTTTCAGTGATTTTTGCAGGAATTCCTGCAAGAATTCTTTCAGGAGTTCCTCCAAAAATTTCCTAATGAATTGCTTCAGAATTTTTCCGAGAATTTCTCCAGGAATTTATCGAAATATTTTCGCACGATCTATTCCAAGAATTTCTTCAGATTCTTTGCGTGACGTTCTCCAGGAATTTATTCAACATTTTTCGAGGAATTATTAAAGAAGTTACTCCAAAAACTCTTTCAGAAATTACTGCAAGTATTCCTCCTATAATTTCTCTAAATGTACCTCCTAAAATTTCTCTTGGAATTTCTCCACGAACACCTCCAGAAATTTGTACATGCTTCAGGAATTTCTTAAAAATTTACTCGAGAGATTTCTTCAAAGATTCTTCTAGAAATTCCCCCAGAAATCATTTCAGGGACATCTCCAGAAATTTTTTCCTAAATTTCTCCAAAAATATCCCAATAAATCCTCGAAAATTTCTTTAGCCTTTACACCAAGAAATCTTTCAGTAATTCCTGTAAAAAATAATCCAGAAACTCTTCCAGGATTTCCTCCTAGAGTTCTTTCAGGATTTCTTCAAGAAATTCCTCAAAGAGATTTCTCCAGGAATTGCACCAGTAATTCTTTGAAGAATTTATTGAGAATTTCCACCAAGGCTCCTCGAGGATTTTCTCCTAAAAATTTTCCAATATTTTCCCAGGAATTTCTCCAAGAAAATCCTCCAGAAATTCTTCCAGAAAATGTTACAGTATTCCTCAAAGTTTTCCTCCAGAAATACCTTCAAAAATTCCTTCATTTATTTCTCGAGGTGTTTTGGTAGAAATTCATCCAGAAATTCTTCCAGAGGTTGTACCCAGTGATTTCTCCAGGCCCACCAGGAATTCCTCTAGGGCTCCTCCAGAGATTCTCCAAGGAATTCTTCAAGGGTTCCACCAAAGATTCACCACGAAATTTCTCCAAAGATTCCTCCAAAAATTTCTCCAGGGATTCTTCCAAAACGTCCTCTAAGGATTCCTCCAGGAATTCATCCAGAAATTCCACGAGGGATTCCTCCAGGAATTCCTCAAAGAATTCCTTCAAAGATTTTTCCAACAATTGATTCTGGGATTTTCTCCAAGAATTCCTCCAGAATTTTTCGATGAATTTCTCCATGATGTTCTCGAAGAATTTCCGCAGGAATTTTTCAAAGAATTTCTTCAGCAATTTCTCTATGGAATTCAGTAATTTCTCCAGGAATTCCTGCAAAAATTCTAATAGAAATTCCTGCAAGAATTCCACCAAGAATTTCTAGGAGAATAAAGAAGTTTTCCAGAATTTCCGTCTAAAATAACTCAAGAAACTCTTTCAGGAATTCTTTCAGGAGTTCTTCAAAGAATTTCTTTAAAATCAAATAATTTCCCTAAGAAAACCTCTAAAAAAAATCCCAGGAATTTCTCCAAGAATTCCTCAAGGTTTTCCTCCTGGAGTTTCTCCAAGAATTTCTCCCGGAATTCCTCCAGCAATTTCACCAGGATTTTTTTTCGGAAATTCCTCCTGGAACTCTTTCCGTCTGGCATTCTTGCTGAAACTCTTCCAAGAATTCCTTCAGGAATTCTTCCATGAATTCCCCCCGATATTCCTCTAGAAATTGCTTCAGAGATTCCTACATGAATTTCTCTAAAGTTTACTTCAGAAATTTAACCAGGCATTCCTCCAAGAATCCCTCCAAGATTTCTTCCTGAAATTGCTCCGAGAATTCTTTCAGAATTTTTCCAAAAAGTTCTCCATGTATTTCTCCAAGAATTTCCCCAAGAATTTTTCCAAGAATTTCTACAGCTTTTTTTTTTCAAGAAGTTTGTAACGTTTGCACATGCCCATTTTCTAGAAACGAACTACTGCTTCTCATTTTCTACCAACCAATCAAATTTGATTGCCACTAAGAAGAAGAATTCTGTAATACTTTGCCATCCCCGATAGTATAAAAATCAGGACCCAACAAACGATCGTGGAACAGTATCTCTTCGCAAACCAAGCAGTGAAGTTTAATCAGCAGAGAGCGAGGATCCCTACCTACCATTCCCTCATCTGCCGAGCGAGCCAGTGCAAAGCCCGACACTTCCGCAGCTATACCCTGGTTAAGCCAAGCGAGCTCCAGTACAAATCATCCCAGCCTCTGTTCAGAGGTGCGTGGGCCACGATGTTGTCACACAGACCTATTGGATGTTGGCTATTGCGAGAGCTCTGCCGAGGCACAAAACCGCAATTATCATTTATCATTGCGAACAACAATCCGCACAGCATTTCTAAATGCCGCAAACAATGTTATAATGAGTTATAACCCCTCCGTTATCAAACCCTCAAACCCTCTCCTCCTCTGCAACAGTAGTGTGAATAGAACAGAAATCATCCGCATGGGGACATTAGCAGAACCGATGTAAGTAGAGTGAAGTGATATTTTGAACCTATTGTGATAGTGTGCTTACCACAACAGCACCACCAACTGGTGATCGGTTTTTACGGAGAGATGTACCTGCATGAACGACTAGACGCAGCAGAGGCAGCGATACGGGCAGAAAAAGGCTTAGGCCGAAGAATACGGTTGTGCGCACAACAAATTGTGTTATGATAGGAAGATTAGGCTGGTCCAAAAAATTTAATTATTCCTTTTGCAAGAAGACGAAAATTGTTTTAAATATAGTGTCAAGCATATTTGATTGGTGTTTTAGTGTCAGTTTTTGTATTTCGTTTGGCTTTATTAGTTACACGACTCCACGACTGCCGCTGGCTAAATCCGGGCACCCAATTCTGCGAACTCGAAGTTCCGTATCAGGCTGTGGTCTGATTGGCGCTAAAGCGGAACTTTTAAGCCAGAGTCAATCAAAAATTGTGTCTTGTTGATCTTGTTGCCGGGGAAAACGTTACAAGTTCTCCCACAATTTCTATAACCATTTCTAAAGGAATGTCTCTAATAATTTCTCCTGAAATTCCTGTAAGAAATTCTCTTGAAATTGCTTCACAAATTCCTACAGAAATATTTCAAGAATTGGAATTTCTCCACGAATTCGTCCAGGAATTTCTTCTAAAAATTCTCCAGACATTCCTTAACAAATTACTCTAGAAACTGCTCAAGGAACTCCTCCAAGAAATTCTCCATAAATTTCTAAAGAAATTCTTGATCAACATCCTTAAGAAATTCTTGGAGAAATTCCTGAAAAAATACTTGCAGAAAGGTGTGGGAAAACTGGAAAATCTTGGAGAAATTCTTAGAGAATTCGTGGAGAAGTGCTTGAAAATTTAAGGAATTCTTCAAGGAGCTCCTAGGAGATTATTTTGGAGGAATTGCTAAAGAAATTCTCGGTGAAATTCATGGAGGAATTTCTAGAGAATTTTTGTAGAAATTTTTGAGAAAGGAAGTCTTCCAGGAGTTGCTGGGAGCATTTCTGGTGGAATATCTGAAGGATTTCATGACGGAATTTCTGGAGAACCAGTTGGAGAAAGTGCTGGAGAATTTTTTTTGGAAAAATAACCAGAGTAATTTGGAATTTTTTATAAAGAAATTTTTGGAGATTTTTTTAAGGAACTCTTTCAGAAATTTCTCAAGTTGCCCTTGGACGAAATTCAGGGAGATTTTAGGAGAAAATCCTGAAGAAATGTAGGAAGAATTCTTAGAAGAATTTCTGGAGAAGTTCTTGAAAGAATTTCTGGAGAATTTGCTTGCATGGTTTCTGGAATATTTTTTCAAACATTTTTGAAGGAATTCTTCTAGGAATTCTTGAAGAAACTCCTTGAGAATTTAATGAAGAATTATTGTAGGAATGTTTTGAAGAATTCCTCGGGAAGTTTTTACATAAATTGCTGAAAAATTTTCTGCCGAAATTTCTAAAGGATTTTTCGTAGGAAATATTCATTCATTTATTTAGTTCACATCAAATTCATGATAATACTGAATCAACAATTTGCCGCCATAATACTCGATTTGCAGCTGCAGCTCTCCATCCTCGGTCACGCCCAACACTCGCCAGATCACGCTCCACCTGGTCCGCCCATCGTGCTCTCTGCGCTCCACGCCTTCTTGTACCAACCGGATGGTTAGCAAACACCAACTTTGCAGGGTTGTTGTCCGGCATTCTTGCAACATGCCCTGCCCACCGTATCCTTCCAGCTTTGGCTACTTTCTGGATACTGTGTTCTCCGTAAAGTGCTTCACGTTTCAGGCGGGTGTACTGTTCTGCCACCGTTCCAAATGTTCTGGCAATAATATCCATGTCATCCGCAAAACAGACAAATTGGCTGGATTTCGTGAAGATCGTACCCCGGCTGTTGAGCCCGGCTCGTCGCATAACACCTTCCAGGGCGATGTTGAAGAGTAGGCAGGACAGTCCATCACCTTGTCGTAGTCCCCGTCGAGATTCAAATGAACTGAATAGCTCACCCGAAATCCTTACGCTGTTCTGCACACCGTCCATCGTTGCTCTTATCAGTCTAGTCAGCTTCCCGGGAAAGCTGTTCTCGTCCATAATTTCCCATAGCTCTGTGCGGTCGATACTGTCGTATGCCGCTTTGAAGTCGATGAACAGGTGATGCGTTGGGACCTGGTATTCACGGCATTTCTGGAGGATTTGCCGTACGGTGAAGATCGTAGGAAATATATCGAAATTGAAGAATTCATGGAGACATACTTGGACAAAACTTTGGAGAAACTCTAAAAATTTGGCCAAATGCTCCTTGGAACTTTTGGAGATATTTCTGGAGGAGTTTCGGAAGGATTTCTTGAAACAATTGCTGGGGAAACTGTCGGTGACATTCATGGAAGAATTCTCGGGGTAATTGCAAAAGAATTTATGGACAAAATCCGGGAGAAATTCTTAAAAAAATCTAAAAGGTTTTTTTGGAAAAAAAAAATTCTGGATAAATTCTTGGTAAAACTCCTGGATAAATCCAAGGAGTAATTACTGGAGAAATTCCTGGTGAAATTCCAAGAGAATTTTATGGAGGATTTTGTGGAGTGATTCTTGCAGGTCTCCCTGAAAGTTCTCGGAGGAGTCCCTTGAGTAATCCCAGGAGAAATTTCTCGAGGATTTATTTGTAGGAATTCTTGAGAAATGGCTGGAACTCCCTTTATTATTATCTTATTAAATTCCCTCAATAACTCCTCCAGGAATTGAATCAAGAATTCCTCAAGGAATTTCTCCAAGAATTCATCCAGGAATTTGTCCAAGATATCCTCATGAAAATACTCATGCGGTAACTCTGAGGATTTTGTAGAGAATTCCTTCAAGGATTTCTCCAGCAACTGCTCCGAGACTTCTTTCAATAATTCTTCCAAGAATTCCTCCAAGAATTTCTCCAGAAATTACTTTAAAAATTCCTCAAGAAACACATCAGGAATTTCTCCAGGAAGTTCTCGAGAGATTCTTCCAGGAATTCCTCCAATACTTCTGCCAAGGATTTCTACAAGAATTCCTCCAGGATTTTTTTCAAAAAAATCTCTAGGTATTTGGAAATCCTTCACAAAATCCTGCTGGAATTCCTCGAAGAAATTCTTCAAGAATACCTCGAAGACTTCTTTCAAGAATTCCACAAAGAATCCCTTCAGTAATTTCTCCAAGAATTCCTCGAACAGTTCCTCCAAGAATTCCTGCCAAGAAGTCATACTAGAATACTTCCAGTAATATCTTCAATAATTCCTTCAAAAATTCATTAAGGATTTTTAAAAAGAATTTCTCCTGAAATTCCTCCAAAACTTCTACCAAGAATTTTCGTGTAGTTACTCCCCAAAGGATTTTTAGAGGAATTTCTGGATGAATTCCTGAAGTAATTCTTGGAAGATTGCTTGGAGAGTTTCCTGGAGTAATTCCTGCAGGAATTCTTGAAATAATTGCAGGAGGAATTCAATGTGTTATTCCTGGAATATTCCAGGAAATGAAGAGTTCCTGGAGTATTTCTCGAAACAACTCCTGGAGGAATTCGTAGGGTAATTCCTGCAGGAACTCTGATAGGATTCCCTAGAGTTATTCCTACAGGAATTTCTTAAGTAATTGTTGGATGAATTCTTGGCGAAGTTTTCCAGGAAATCCTTCAGAATTTTCTCTACGAATTCCTGAAGGAATTTCTTAATGAATCGGTGGAGATTTTTTTTCATCTCTGCTGGAATTCATGGTGAAAGCCCAAGAAAAATTCCTGGAGAAATCGGAGGTATTCCTGGAGGTATTCCTAGAGGAATCCTTAGAAGAATTCTTGGAGAAATCATTGGAGAAAACTCTAAACGAATTTCTGGAGAAATCCCAGATGGAATTTCTGGAGAAATCTCTCTGTGAATCCCTACAGACATCCGTAATGGAATTCTTGGAGGAATTTTTAGAGGAATCCCTGCAGAAATTTCCTGGAGGAATTCCTGAAAGATTTTCTGGAGGAATTTCTGAAAGAATCCCTGGTGGAATTTTTGAGAGATTCATGTAGGAATAAATTTGTTGAGGATTTCCTGATGAAATTTCTAGAGAAATTTATGATGGAATTCTCGAAGAACTCCTGGAGGAATTTCTGGAGTAATCTCAGGAGTTATTTCGGGAGGATTTCCTGGAGGATTCAATGGAGGATCCTGATGGAATTTATGAAAGAATCCCTGACAAAATTCCGGAATATTCTAAGGGGAATTCCCGGAGGAAACCCAGGAGAACTTTCTGGAGAAATGGCTGAAATCATTGAAAGAATTCCTGGAGGAATTCTTGGAATAATTTGTTGAGGAAACCCCAGAAAAATTTTTGGAAGAATCCCAGGATTTTTTTGTAGGAATAG